>NW_003852461.1:9470956-9472419 GCF_000181295.1 Otolemur garnettii | reverse complement strand
GGGGCAGTCCTTCCAGCACCTAGGGTGGGGCAAGGGTGAGTTGGGTGCTCAGGATTGCAAGAAAAATAGTTGGTCTTTTTTGCCAGAGAGAATGGGACGTAGGCTCACCCTCTCTAATGAAGGAAGATTAGGACTTAGCAACTGCTCTCCTGCGGGATAAGGTGAGGAGACATTGGAACCCTGTTCACTGGCCGGCTGGTCGCCCACCTCAGAGCTCCTGTTTGGGGAGAGGGGTCCCCCTTCCTCTGGGAGCTGGGCTTGTACCTTTTGTTTTTCTTCCACTTTCTTGTTTCTGCCGCTTGATTCAGACTGGATGATGTGAATCTCACACAATCCTCTCGGAGCGGAGCTCCCGTCATTTGGCTTTCATCCACTTCAGTCCCATATCTCTCCCTTTGGGCATGAGCCTCTGGCAAAAGCTGCTTCTAGTCAGCCAGTTCCCACAATTCCTTTTTTATTTTCTTTTTTTCCGAGACGGAGTCTTACTCTGTTGCCCTGGGTGAAGTGCTATGGCATCACAGCTCACAGCAACCTCAAATTCTTGGGCTCAAGCGATTCTCTTCCCTCAGTCTCCCAAGTAGCTAGTGTCTGCCACAATGCCTGGCTATTTATAGAGGTAAGGTCTTGCTCTGGCACAGGCTGGTCTCAAACTTGTGTGCTCAGATGATCCACCTGCCTCAGCCTTCCAGAGTGCTGGGATTATAGGCATGTACCACAGCATGAGTGATTTTTTAGTTGCTAGCTAAAGTAGACAATTCTTTCTTGGGATGCCATTTTAACATGAAAGAGTGAATAAGAGATGAACTATGTTTATTCAGACTTTGGCATTTTTCAAAAATTTTTTAAAAAATGAAACCTGCTCAAGAAAAACAACACAGTATTTTTTTTTCTAATGATAGACCTTTGAGCTTTTAAATGAGAATTATAATATTGGAAAAATTGTACCTGCCATAATGAGCTCGCTTTCAATACTGAAGACTTTTCTGACTAGAAAAATGCACAGATGAGGCATATTCGCACCTTAAGGCTATTGTACCACCTGCCCCTCAGCTCAGAATTCTCTCCCTCACATCTGCTAACCTCATTCCCTACCTTAGGCATCCTCAAACTACAGCCCATGGGCCACATGTGGCCCGCCAAGGACATTTATCCAGGCCTCCAGGTGTTTTTGCCACTGCTGCCTGTCCTGCTTAGCAGCCGACTCATCCCAGGGCCTGCAGTCCAGCCTTCCAACAGCCTGAGAGACAATGAACTGGCCCCCTGTTTAAAAAGTTTGAGGACCCCTGTGTACCTCCTTAAATCTTCATACCCATGTCATATTCTAAATGGCCCCATCATGACCATTAGAATTGCAATCCACCTTTCCAGACTCTGATCCTTCCTTCCATCCTCTGTTTTCCTTCCACACTCTGTCCACATAGGACTTATCACCTAGCATCCTTCATAATTTACTCACGTTAGTT
>NW_003852461.1:9467258-9470146 GCF_000181295.1 Otolemur garnettii | reverse complement strand
GAGCCAGTTTTTCTGTTTTTTGTAGAGATGGGTTTCCCTCTTGCTCAGGCTGGTCTCAAACGTCTGAGCTCAAGCAATCCTCCTGCCTTAGCCTCCCAGAGTGCTAGGATTATAGGCGTGAGCTACTGCGCCCATCCACCTGGCTCAAATTTCCATCGCTCATGCAAAAACTTAATCATTCAGAATTTATTCCTCATTGACATCATAATAAGACTTTGTGTTTTTATTAAGTGCTATTAACCCTGCCTTGTTTTATGACAACTATTATGCACACACTTGTCTCTCTCAGTACATTTGAATGAAGCTGCTGAGTGGTAAGACAGTGTCATGTTCACATAAGCACGTAGCCAGTTGAGTTTTGCTTGACCATACCTCAAAGACTGAACATGATAAGAGCTGGAGTGGATTCATTTTAGAAACTAGCATTTGGGATTCAGTGATACAGACTTTGTGAATTTATTAAGCAAATAATAACCTTTAAGTACTAGTACTAAATAAACATGATCGTTTTCAACTTTCGGGTTTCTGCAAAGAAGTCAAACGAATAAATATCAAGAGAAGTTCTTTCTGGTTGTGTTTTTGCTTTAAAACATATAAAATAAGGCTTTTATAATTATGTTTAAAAACTATGGTTTTATGATATCAGGACTGAATATTAATATAAACTTAATATTAAGCGTGTAGCTCCCTTTCTGGACCTCCCCCCAATTCAAAGTTTGAGACTAGCTTTTGGTGCAAGCAATACACTGCCCATATTATGTTCTCTCCCCTTCCTCCAAGCTCCACAGAATTCCTGACTGTCCGAACACCAAAAATAGTTAATCCTCTATCGAGAGAGGAAGAGAGAGAGAGAGAGAGAGAGAGATTTGCTAATTTTAGATTGAGAAGAATCTGAAATTGGGCCAGACTGAAATTTAGACGAACAGAAAGAATGTTTATGAGGAATATCTGCCTTACAGTCTTTCAGTGTCAGGTAGGAAAAAAAAGCACGGGTTTGTTTAAAATAATGTTTATAAATAGCTCACAATAACATGGAAATGTGCCTTATGTTGTAATGGTAACTGAAAACAACTGGATAAAAAATTATACTTGTAAAATAGTCACAACTCTGTTAAATAAAAACTTTAAAAAATTACACTTAGGAGAAAAGATATTGAGAAATGCAGATCAAAATGTCAATAATGTTTGCATTTAAATAGTGAAACTTTGAGTAATTATTTTTTTCTACTGCTTTTCTGCATGTCACAAACTACAATCCGTACATACTTATTTTATAATTGGAAAATAGTAACTTTCAAAAGAATGAAAGGAATAAAAGGAAGGAAAGAAAGAGAAAATGTGAATTTTGGAGTCATACTGGTCTGAGTTCAAATTACCTACAAGCCAAGGAGTACAATAATATTTAGTACCTACTGGGTCCAGGTGCCTTAAACACAGGATTTCCACCACTGGCCCTGAGCAAAAAGAACTGCAATTCTACATCCCCATGCTTAGTAGGTCCTGTATACGCGACACACACTCAAAACACTATAAACATAACAGTATCTTTGTCATTCTCTACCTGGCACTCAGCAGTGCCACAGTGCAACTCCTTCCTGACTCTGATTCTAACATCTGTTGTCCAGACTAACATCATTCAGGGGCCAGAGAAATGCTTCTCTACGTCTCTTGCCCTACAAAAATAAACTGTGTTCAATGCTATAATGGTTTGCAGGTTTTGCTGTCTCAGAGTATGGAGAGGATCTGACAAAAGGCCAGACAAAGGCCAGGCCTGGCAGCTCACACCTGTCATCCCAGCGCTCTGGGAGGCGGAGGTGGGTGGATCCATTGAACTCAGGCATTTGAGACCAGGAGTTCCAGCAACAGCAAGACCCTGTCTCTACTAAAAATAGAAAAACTAGCCAGGCCTGGTGTTTGTCTGGCCTTTTGTGAGAGACTGTAGTGCTAGCTATGCAGGAGGCTGAGGCAAGAGGATTGCTTGAACCCAAGAGTTTGAGGCTGCTGAGAGCCAGGTTCTCGCCACTGCACTCTAGACTAGGTGACAGAGTGAGACTCTGTCTCAAAAAGAAAAAAGTCCAGGTAAGAAGAAAGACTAATTAATTAACTGGACAAATTGTTCCTCTCAGTATGAATGCTATAGATAATTTTATAGAAAAAAATTATTTTCCAGGAGGGTCAAACATCCACTTTCTTGCTTTTGTTCATATTCCAATTTGTGGTTTCTAGGTAGTCGGGAATTAGCATGGTTTCCAAAACAGCTGTGTATGGTGACTGGGAGGCAGTCTTCTACGGTCTCCAGTGATCCCCGTCTCACTTTGATTCCCTGTGTCCTCACTTCCCCGAGAGTGTGTACTGGACCTGGAGGATTGCTCCCACCCAGTAGAACACAGCCGTGGTGATAGGGAGCCCCTGTCATGGTAGGTTGTAAGAGACTGTGACTTGGTCTTGCTCACACGCTGTGATCAAACCAGCCGCTCCTGCTGGACAGCCCATGTGGCAAAGCAGTGAGGATGGCCGAGGGCCAGGAGCTGGTGAGGAGCTCAGGCCCCAGTCCCACAACCTACAGCAAACTGAACCTTATCAGCAACCACTGGGTGGGCAGGCAAGCACATTCTTCCCCAGCCACCCCTCTCAAAGACCTTGCCCGACAACTTGATTGCAGAGACTGTGGAGCAGAGGACTCCCCATGCTCAAATTCTTTTCTTTTTCTTTTTTTTTGGTTGGGGGGGGCGGGGCTGGGTTTGAACCCACCACCTCCAGCATATGGGGCCAGTACCCTACTCCTTTGAGCCACAGGCACTGCACTTTTTTTTTTTTTTAGACTTGTTTCAAATTTTATTTCACTCCAAAATTCTCCTGCTTTTGTTCCAATCCAGAGACCTCATGAG
>NW_003852461.1:9465975-9467091 GCF_000181295.1 Otolemur garnettii | reverse complement strand
GACAGTGTGCACCTTACCCAGTGGGTCTGAATTTACCCACCCTTCCTTCCTCCCTGGTTTAGTTTCACTGAGATTTACTTCCATCATTTTGATCGATTGGCTCCAGCCTGGTATTGGAGTCAGTGCGTTTGTTACTCCATTCCTGTCATGTTTCACTTGGAAGAATGGTGTCCAGTTCCATCCAGGTTGTCACACAGGATACCAGACCGTCATTTCCCTTCAGGGCTGAGTAGTACTCCGGGATATAGCTTACCTGTTCATGTATCAGTGGGCACTCGGGTTGTTTCTACATTTGTGCAAACCATGCCCAGATTCTCAACCCACAAAAATTGCAAGGCAGTAAATACTGTTCTTAAACGTATATACATGGGCCAGCACCTGTGGCTCAAAGGAGTAGGGCGCTGGCCTCATATGCCGGAGGTGGCAGATTCAAACCCAGCCCCGGCCAAAAACTGCAAAAAAAGTATATACATGTAGCTCTAAACATAAAAATACATGAAGTGGGTTACCAGTTCTTTACAATATCAGCTAGATGTATGAGAAGGACATGATGGGTATGTTAGCCAGTTGGATGAGAGTTTTCCAAACTGCATATGGAAGCAACACACTGTATCCTATGATAGAATTAATGTACACAATTATGATCTAATAAAAAAAATTGAATTCATAAAAAAAATAAAATAAAAGCAAAAAAAAAACAATATCAGCTAGATGGTAGTGGACATAAACACTGCAGATAATTTTACTTTTATAGACATACATTTAATAAGGTTTATATAAATAAATTTTCTAAGTATTAAATAAAATTCAGTTTTACTTGAGTAATTTTTATTTTTGTTAATTGGAATATTTTTGACTTTGAGTTTTAATAAATGAAATTAACAATTTTAGAAGAAAAATAACTTTTTAAAAACACTAAAATAATTTTTAAAATGTACATTTATTTTAATATGTAGCTTTATAAAATTTACACAAATCTTTAAAAATACACTTTTTTGTTTTTTAATTATTTAGGCCATTACACAATAAAATATAATTTATATAAAAATACTGATTATATTAACATGTTTGCTGAAATGAAGACAAGAAAGTTGATCCTAAGGAATGAGTATGTGT
>NW_003852461.1:9464156-9465088 GCF_000181295.1 Otolemur garnettii | reverse complement strand
TTAAGCCACTTGGCTTGTAGTACTTTGTTATGAAAGCCTAGCAAACTAATAACATAGGATGCAATAATTTATGTTATGTATGTTGTTCTTATATTACTGGTGCAAACACTGCCAATCCCTCAACAGCATACACAAACACAATAGTAATCAAGCTCAATCATCTTTGATACTTTGACGACATTCATTTGCATAAATCCCTAAGTTTATTTCCCGATTTATTATTCTAAAGGTGTATTTTTTGCAAGCTAGGAAGTTAGAATATGATAGTTTTAGCTCTTGCATTTAGGTTTTTGATCCATTTTGAGCTCCTTGGATATACAATATAAGACTTCATTCTTTTATATGTGGATATCCAATTATCCCAGCATCATTTGTTGAAAAGATTATTCTTTCCTCACAAAATTGTATTAACATTCTTGTTGAAAATCAATTGCCCATAAATTTTGGGGGGTATTTCTGGGCTTAAAATTCTATTCTATTGATCTAGAATATAGTCTGTCCTTATGCCAGTGCCACGCTGTCTTCATAACTGTGGCTTTGCAGTGGGTTTAGAAATGGAGAAATGTCAGTCCTCCAGTTTTCTTTTTCCAAGACTGTTTTTGCTCTTCTGGGTCTCCTGTATTTCCATATGAAGTTTAGGGTAGTCTTGTCAATTTCTTCCCCCAAAAAGCCAGTTAGGATTTTTATAAAAATTACATTGAATCTATAGCTCAATTTCAGGAGTATTGCCATCTTAACAGTATTTTTTTTTCCTTTTTGAGACAGAGTTTCACTCCATCACCCTGGGTAGTGTACTGTGGCATCATCATAGTTCACAGCAACCTCAAAGTCCTGGGGTCAAGAGATCCTCCTGCCTGAGCTCCTGGATAGCTGAGACTACATGACAATTGGCTTATTTTTCTTTTCTTTCTTTCTTTCTTTTTTTTTTTTTA
>NW_003852461.1:9454070-9463776 GCF_000181295.1 Otolemur garnettii | reverse complement strand
TTTTTTTTCTTTTTGATGCTATTATAGATGAAACTGGTTTTGAGGGGGAGTTTTGTTTGTTTGTTTTGAGACAGAATCTTGCTCTGTTGCCCAGGCTAGAGTGTCCTGACATCAGCAACCTCAAACTCCTGGGCTCAAGTGATCTTCCTGCCTTAGCTTCCAAATAGCTGGGACTACAGGGGCCCACCACATTGCCCAGATAATTTTTTCTGTTTTTAGTAGAGATGGGTTTCACTCTTGGTCAGGCTGGTCTCGAACTCCTGGGCTCAAGTGACTCCACCTCAGCTTCCCAGAGTGCTAGAATTACAGGCGTGAGCCACTGTGTCTGGCCTGAACTGTTTTCTTAATTTCATTTTTAGACTATTCATTATCAACATACAGAGTGTTGTAACCCAGCCCTCTTTCCCCAGCACTCTCCTGTTCCCCTGCCCTATGGGCTCTCCCAGCCTGTTCCCATGCCCCCCCCACAGTCAAAGCACAGAAAGTCCCAAGTTTCACAAAACCCCCAAGTTCTCAGTAGATAAACAATGGTGGAAAACTCACTGAGGCTTGATTAATTACTGTTATATAACCATAACCATTGTAATTTAAAATGTATCCATTGATCAATTATTGTTCTATAATCATAACCATTGTGATTTGAAACGTATCCATTGACAAACAAGCTGTAACCCTGCCTATGGCAACGTTCCTCACCACCACCACCACCACCACCCCCACTCACTTAAGCTACGCAGAGAAAAAAGGGTATAGAAGACAAAAATCCTGCACTTCACGGCCGGCTTGTCTCAGAACAAGGCCTCCTGCGCAGGTGAGAATAAATCACCAATTAACAGCATCAGAGTGGGTCCAAGTTTATTTTTTCATGACCAAGAGGTGATTTCAAGAGAAACAACTGCTTGTTGTACATTGATCTTGTATTCTACCACCTTGAGTTATTATTATTATTTATTAACTCTAATAATGTTTATGGGTTCCCTAGGTTCTATTTTCTGCATATATGATATCTGAAAACAGATAGTTTTGGGTTTTTTTCTTTCCAATTTGGATGCATTCTATGACTTCCTCTTGCCTAATTTCCTTGGCTAGAACCTCTAGGGCAATGTTGGATAGAAGTAACAAGAACAACATCCACAGCTGCTCCTTGGGAAGCTTATTCGCTGTTTAACTTGGGGCAAGATATCTAACTGCTCTGACCTCAGTTTACTCATCTGCAAAATGCTAATCGTAATAGCACGTCCTTTATAAGGTTGTTGTGACGATTATAGGAATCAATGTAAGTAAAGTGCATGGACCAGTGTTGGACATTTATTGTCTGCTCCTGTTGTATTCACTTTACTGGATACCAGGTATCCTGTCATCGTCATTCTTGGTGTGACAGCCAACTTTCAATGAATAATTCCCAATTATGGGCATCTGTGTTACAGACTGTAACTATTATATTAAAAATATGTTCCTTCAAACAAAGTATAGCATGAAGTTTGGGCAGCCTGAATTTATCCACAGAGCTTATCCCAATATTATTTACGGGAAAGTATTTGGTACGGACACCGAATGAATTAACTAGAATTCAAGGAGTTGCCAGTAGATGGCGCCCTTATAATTTGCTATTCTACTTTCAGCCTCAGATTTGTGTCTTTATAGGTATATGTGGAGTCACACTATCAAAAAACTCAAAAAAATGGGGCAGAAATGGCACTCCCGTTTATTTCTTTTTTTCTGGTAGAATTTGCCACCCACAGTTATAAATGCACTTACAGAGAAAATTTCTCCTTCGATAGTTTCTTTTTTAATGTTGTCATTTTTTTGTTTTTACTTAATAAAACATGAGGGAACATTTCTGGAAATGTTTTAAGTTGGAACCTAGAATGGTAATTATTTTTATCCATCCCGATAGGTGGATGAACATAATTTATTTTTTAAATTTTTCATAGACAATGAACTTCCGATTGTTCTATCTCATTTATAACTTCAGACTTGGTTAATTCTTCTCTCAGTTTTTCTCTGCATTATAAAGCCAAGAAATGACTTATACAAATCTGTCTTTTCTTTCTCTCTTCTACTTTTTTTTAAAATTTAGAGATGGAAGTCTCTCTATGTTACCTATGTTAGCCTCAAACTCTTGGGTTCAAGTAATCTTCCTGCCTCAACCTCCTGAGTAGCTGGGACTACAGATACCCGTCCCACTGCCTGGCCAATTTTTCCTTTTTTTTTTTCAAAGACAGAGTCTCACTCTGTTGCCCTGGGTAGAGTGTCCTGGAGTTATCACAGCTCACAGCAACCTTAAACTCCTGGGCTCAAGTGATCCTCTTGTCTCAGCCTCCCAAGTAGCTGGAACTACAGGCATCTACACCATGCCCAGCTAGTTTTTATATTTTTAGTAGAGACATAATTTCCCTCTTCTTCAGGCTGGTCTCCAACTCCTGAGCTCAAGAGAGCCTCCCGTCTTGGCCTCCCAGAGGGCAAAGATTACAGGTGTGAGCCATTGCACTTGGCTGCAAAATGTATATTTTTAAGAGCGAATGAGCAGGGCGATGCCTGTGGCTCAGTGAGTAGGGTGCTGGCCCCATATACCAAGGGTGGTGGGTTCAAACCTGGCCCCAGTCAAACTGCAACAACAACAAAAAAAAAAGCTGGGCATTGTAGTGGGCACCTGTAGTCACAGCTACTTAGGAGGCTGAGGCAAGAGAATAGCCTAAGCCCAGGAGTTGGAGGTTGCTGTGAGCTGTGATGTCACAGCACTCTACAGAGGGCAATAAAGTGAGACTCTGTCTCTTTAAAAAAGAGAGAGAGAGAGAGAATGAGCATTCCACAAAACCTAGCTTAAATGTCAACTTAAAGGTATCTGATATTAAAGAATCTGAGTGTCTTGGGTTAAACTTTAATTCAGATAGGGCTAAGAGTGAAAATGTAAACTCTGGGACCCCAAATACTGTGCTTTTCAGGTCAATTTTTTTTTTTTTTTTGAGACAGGAGCCTCAAGGTGTCCCCCTGGGTGGAGTACTGTGGCATCTCAGCTCACAGCAACCTCCAACTCCTGGGCTCAATCAAGTCTCCTGCCTCAGCCTCCCAAGTAGCTGGGACCACAGGCGCCCGCCACAACGCCCGGCTATTTTTTGGTTGCAGCCGTCATCGTTGTTTGGCGGGGCCGGGCTGGACTCAAACCTGCCACCTTGGGTGTATGTGGCTGGTGCCCTAGCCACTTGAGCCACAGGCGCCAAGCCTTTCAGGTCAATTTTTGCCAGACTTTCCTGACTTAACGTGCTCTAGAATGCATCTATGCCCAAGCATTGTCTGTCATTTTGGCATTTTCTTATTTATTAATTCAATAACTATTTATTCACAATCTCCAGGATTGAAGCAGTGGTTTCCCCAGCTTTGGGAGTGTTGGCTACCGCGGGTACAAAGCTGAGTCTGTCTCTCCCTGAGGATTACCCTCAGATGGGGGTGGGGAGAGCCTCTCTCAAGGGCTTGCGTCCTCCCTGGGGACAGCTCGCCCCCAAAGGCTGATCAAAGGCCTGGTCTCGTCCATTCGGGACACATGTAAAGAGCCATCCAGCTTCAGTCACCTGTGGGGACAGTTGAGGACTGACAGACTGAAGCTCGGACTCTGGGAAGAACTATTCTGTGGAGAATATGGTTGAGTTCGTTTTTTAAATTCCAGAGGTACAGGGATGGTATGGAGAGAAGAAAAGAGAGGAGCAAAAAAGAAGTGAAACCAAGTAAGTGTTCCAGCTGATGAAGCACCAGGCACCGGGCCCTGCGACCCTTCTCTGGGACCCAGCAAATCACGTGTTTGGGTGCAAGGAGGTTTTAGTAAAACCAGTGAAGACTCTGTTCTTCCCTTCTGCACTGGCCTAGGATGGGATGGAACCATAGAGCACAGGGGTATTTAGGAGTTTAGAGACATAATTCTGAAGAAATGAGGCCTAGAACATCACAAAAACAGTGGGTAGGGCTATGAACTCTGCAGGCTGTAGGGTTTACCTGGTGAACATCTGGATCTATCTGTCATACCAAGAAATGAGTAAAAGTCACCAATGCCAAAAAATGACAGTGTAATAAAATGAAGGCAGACACTGTGGGAATAGAAAGGTCCTGATTCTAACTGATCTATAAAAATGAGCCAGAATTACAGGAGTGGGCCTTGTGCCTGCAGTCCCAGCTACCTGGGAAGTGGAGGTAGGAGGATTGCTTGAGCCTGGGAGTTTGGGGGCTGCCAAAGGTAATTATGAGTGTAGAGCAGGGAAGGCCAACCTGAACTGTGAGATTAGGGAAATTGCTCCTGAGAAAGTGTCATAGGAACCAAAGGAAGAATAGAGTTTGCTGCATAAAGTGAAAAAGAAATAATATAAAGCGAAAAGCAGGGTGAGAGTCTGAAGTGGTAGGTGAGCGAGCACCAGGTTCAGGAAGGCCCGGGAAGGTCTGGTCGCCGTCTGGTCGCCATGAAAGGAGTCAGCATAATAGGACGTGTTAAGCTGCTGGGCACAAAGCAGTACCTTACGGGCACAAAGCAGTCTTTGTAAGGACTGAAGTTGAGAATAAGATGTTGATCCAACGTGACAGGTCCTGCCCTCAGTGCCTCATATGCGTCATTGTCTGCCTGACATCGTAGGGTGGCTCCGTGGGATGGTCATTTTGCAGGCTGGCAACTGGCTCTCTGCCCCTCTCAGAAATGACATGACGCATTTGAATTCAGAATGGAAAATGGATCGAAAGAGAGTACAGTTGGAAGGATTCGGGTTATAAATTACAGAATACCTAACCCCAAACAGCTAGACAATAGAGGAGTTTATCGGCTCACGTAGCTGTAAGTTCAGGGTGGGGTGAACTCTGGCCCGGTTCCTTTCCATGTGTCTTGTTTGACTTTTGCGTGATCTACTTTACCCTGCCGTCTGCTCCCCTCCTGACCCTACGATGGCCGTAGCAGTTTCTATATTTCTTTGCTCATGTCCAGCAGAAAGAGAAAATGCTTCTCTTAAGAGAGAAACTTCCTTTCCAGAAGCCCCAACAAGCATCTGGTTGTGTCTCATGGACCCGCTGGCAGGGTCAAGGAGAGACATGAATTCTCTAACTCTGTTAGGGGTTCTGCAGGAATGCTAAACAGCTGCACAGAATCCACTTCTGGAGCTGAGGGCGAGGCTAAATCCCACCCAAATCAGATGGTTGAGAAGGGGAAGAGGGTGATTCCCGAAAGGAAATTTGGGGTATTGCTTCCAGGAAAGATCAGATGCTGGGCAGCAAACACGAACATCTCTTACAGGGGGCCAGTCGGGGAGCGGGCAGAAGGCTTCTGCAGTGATCCAAGTGAGACCGGCTTGGGCAAGGACAGTTCCGTGAATAAAGGCTGAAAGAAGCAGACAGGTTCAAAGGACACTAAGAGGTAGAATGGATAAGAACCAGTAACTAATTGGCTCATGATTATAAGAAGTAGGGGGACTAGGTTAAAGATGACTCCAAAATCGAAGGTTTCTCTTGCCAGGCTGTGACACGATTAGCCTAAATGGTTGAAGGATTTCCTGGCCCTGGGTCCTCAGCTGAGAAAAGCTCACCATGGCATCCTTTCTAAACTAATCTGATAAATGGCTCCTTTGCCCTCAGACTTCTCTCCTGTTTAATCCTATGATGTACTGCTTGTTTGACCACTTTTATTCAAACATAAGGTTGTTTCCACCTTGGTTTCTTTATGCACTGCACTAGGCAAGCGTCTGACACTTAACACCAACCGCCAGTGAATGTACTAAAGTCTGAAATTGTTTCAAAGCAGTATTTTAACATACCAAACATACCCAGAACTGTAGACACAAGTTGGAATGGCTGCTCAGCTGATGATTCCCTGTGGATCCGTCTGGGAGGAGATTCCAGATTCCTGGCCATAAAAGTAGGCCCAGGATCCTGACTAGGACAATTTAAGGTCCGTCCAAGAGATGGGCTTATGATTCTATTCTAGAAAATTTTCATACTGAAGCAGAAGAAAAGAAATTGAGTTCTCAAAATGACTAAGCTAAAAAACAGGTAAGTTTGAAAGAATGCGATTCCAAGTTGCTTTAGCTGTGAACTCTTCATGAATTCAACTCATCTGAAGAAGAAAAGATTGACACCAGGGTGCAGAAAGATACCATGACATAGGATATGAAAGGGGAGAGAGATGGGGGAGAGAGCCAGAGAGACACATGAAATCTGGTCGCCTTTATATCCCTGGATCCTGCTGTCCTCAGAGCTAGCTCTGCTTCTGATTCTCTGACCTCTCTGCGGTTTGATCCTGTGCTCCACAGACGCGGGGATCCGCAGTGCCCAGACATAATGTGCAATCCAAAAATAGTTGTCAAGATAGAGACTTCCCTTTGGACCAAGACGGAGTGAAAGGGCTGGATTTACTTCACACTGAAACAATTTAAAAACCAGACACTCATTAAAAACAAAACAAAAACAGACAAGATGTGTAACAAATGGTTTTCAGACATTGGACATCAAGAGACATGAGACAGTGAGCCCTAGAGAGGGATGCCCCTCTCCCTGCCCAGAGAGAGTTTCCAAGCTATATTGCAAAGAGGGGGAGCCCAGGTGGAGCCTTGTGGTCTGTTGGAACTGAGGATATGGAGCAGGTGGTGTGGGGAGGCCAAGGCACCAGAGTCCTCAGGAAGCACGCCAGAGAGGGACCGCTGCCCAGGTGGGGGCTGCCGAGACCCGCAGAGAGCACCTGTTAATGTTTAGCAATGTTTAGCTGATTGCATTCAGTGTGTGTTTGTGAGGAATGAGCCTAGGTTAAAAAAATAAAATCTCTATAGTTTTCTTTGAACAGACCTCTGTTCCAATCTGGGAAAAACTGTCTGTACTTTTCAATGAACAAAAACTGTAATAGCTAAAAAAAACTATTGAATAAATGTGAGTCCATAAATTCTTCCTTTTTCCTTAAGCCAATTCTAGTTGGGTTTTTATTACTTGCAACCAAAGAATTTTTTTTTTTGAGACGGAGCCTCAAGCTATCCCCCTGGGTAGAGTACCATGGCATCACGCTCACAGCAACCTCCCACTCCTGGGCTCAAGCGAGTATCCTGCCTCAGCCTCCCAAGTAGCTGGGACTACAGGCGCCCGCCACAACGCCTGGCCATTTTTTGGTTGCAGCCATCATTGTTGTTTGGCGGGCCTGCGCTGGGGATTCGAACCTGCCACCTTAGGTGTATATGGCTGGCGCCTTAGCCGCTTGAGCCACAGGCGCCGAGCCAAAGAATTTTAACCACATATTACAATTCTGCTTCTCAGAGTTTATCTTTAGAAACTCATAAAGGATTCCAAAAAGTTCAGGGTTATAAGAATGTTTAGCATTTTAATATTTATAAATGCCAAAAATTAGCGATCTCCAAAATCTTATGCAAATCACAGTAAATTCATCTAATATGTGTAAAATACTATGTAGTGACTAAGCTGACATTTCAGTGTCTTCTCGACATGGACGTGAGTTCGTGGTATTGCCTTGGCAGGGAGGTAGCGAGGTCAGCACAGCTCATCTGGGCACGGCTTATCCGTTGCACTCCCCATGTGTTTGTTGACCCTGCACTTTCCCCAAATGTGGGAGATGCAACTGTGTAAGTTCTGGTAGTAGGCCACTGCTTTCACACTCTCCCCTGGCATTTCCCAAAGATCTTTTTTTAATTTAAAAAACATTCTTTAAAGAAATATGCTCATAAAAAAAAAAAAAAAAGAAATATGCTCATGATATATTCAAGAATTTTAAAAACTAGATCACAAAACAGAAAGTATAATTTTTCATTGTACATATGAAGTCTGGAAAGCTGTATCTCAAAATTTTAATAATTTTTCTCTATGACCGGATTTCAGGTGTTTCTTTTTTCTTTTAAGTGATCTGGATTTTCTACTGTTCTACCACAAATTTGTTTCAGCTCTTTTTTTTTCACAAATGCCTGTCGTAGTTGACCTCTGAGTTTGTGCATGGTTTTATTTTCTTTTTGATGTAAAGTTTACCACCGGCTTCCAAGTTATTTGTGAGGCAGGGAAGATGAACACACTTTCAGCTGTTTGAGTAATTCCTTTCCTATTAGATTACAGACTCTTCCGATTTCCCCAAATCGTCCTCCAGATCTCTAATCATACTGCGGAAGTTAACCTTACACACTGTACACCTACTTCTAGGCACAGTAATATGCAGAGCTTATCCTATTACTGGCCTCCTAGGAGAGGGATGCCGTATAGGGAAAGCGTATGTTTAATAAAAGGGGCCAGTGGGAAAGGAAGAGCAGAGAGAAGGAAGGAGGGAAGGGAGTGGGGGTCTCGGTGTGTGACACACCTTTTGGGGGCAAGACACAATTATAAGAGGGACTTGACCTAACAAATGCAATCAGTGTAACCTGGTTTCTTGTACCCTCAATGAACCCCCAACAATAAAATAAATAAATAAATAAAAGGGGGCCAAGGAACTTCTATGCTTTTACCAAAACACATGGAAGCAGCTGAATGTGTCGGGCTGACCTAATGCTTTGGCAAACACTGAGAGTGACCTATGTCCCCAGGGAAACACATGTTACTTCTAACAATTCAGTGCCCCAGATTTTCCAAAGAAGACCTGATTTTTTTCTTTCTTTGTTTTTCCATAACAAAGGTCATTCCTTTATTGGATTTTGACTTTCGTGTCTCTGGAACATTTTTCCTGTAAATGAATTCGTGTGTTTAAATAAAAGATCTTTTCGCTAGATTACAAATCTCAGTTTTTAATTTAGAAAAAATGGCCACCGGAGAAAGCGTCAGGGTTGCAACATCTTCGGGAGGGTAATGGATCCTGGTCACAGCAGGATCAGGAAGAGATATGAGTGCCACGGATATTAAAAGTCTACCTGGAGCTGAAACTTTGATAACCGTAGGAAACTACCACCTTGAATTCCCAATTTGCACTGTGAAGCTCCTTCCTCAAGTACACACCCTGAGTATACTCAGCTATGCCACATGCATTTTCCCCCATACATAAAACTCGTGTATCAAAGAGCCTCAGTCAATTGATATCTTGTTGCTTTTATATCCTTAGTTCTCAAATGGAATTTTAAAAAATATCTTGGAGTTCTGCTGGGTTGGAGGATTAAGTGAAATGCTGGGCGTACCAGTAATCCAAAAAGCACTTGCTTGTTTTGCCAAGGAGTCCGGTCCTTTGTGAAAACAAAATCTTACTATTGGAGTTAAAAAATAAAACCCAGAAAAGTTAAGCTGTTCTGGTTGAAGAAAACATGAGAAGCAGAAGCCCTTTATACAAATCTGAGGCGTTACTCTTGCTTTTCTCCATGTTTATTAGAGAAAACTTAGAACAAGTAAACAAGAGTAAAGTCACGAACATGGAGAACTGTCAGTAGAATATGTTATATTTTCCGGATCCTAAAGAAGGTCTTCAAACAACCTTGATCAGCACAATGAAATCTCTTTCCCATCTTGCCACAGGGTGGGAGAGGTGAGATTCTGGGCCAAGGGTCAAAGTGAAGGGGCAAATTTTTGGCACCAAATCCAGGAGGTGATGAAACCCATGGCCAGAAAGAGGAGACAGAGGCCAGAGTTTCCAGATAACGAAGGCCGAGGAGCCACACTCAGCACCTGGGTGAGGCTGGGAGCAGGGCCAGAGTCACTGCAGAGCCACACTCAGCACCTGGGTGAGGCTGGGAGCAGGGCCGGCCAGAGTCACTGCAGAGCCACACTCAGCACCTGGGTG
>NW_003852461.1:9448390-9453982 GCF_000181295.1 Otolemur garnettii | reverse complement strand
AGCCACACTCAGCACCTGGGTGAGGCTGGGAGCAGGGCCGGCCAGAGTCACTGCAGAGCCACACTCAGCACCTGGGTGAGGCTGGGAGCAGGGCCAGAGTCACTCAGAGCATGTTTTTACTGCCCAGCAGCTGTCAGCACTTGCTTCAATCGGAGTAATTTTAAAAGTCAGGATTATTAGGATAATTAAACTTGGAATGTGGTCATTTTGTTGGCTTTACGAGACTGCAGTTCTGAATTCTTGGTTAAAAGTTTTGGCTGCCATAAAAATATTATTTTGCATATATGTTGAGTTGTAAGATGAAAAGAAAGACATTTTGTGTTTTTTTATTTAGTTGAAATGATTTCAAGTTTCTGCAAATATGGTATTTAAGCATTTATTAGCGCTCTAAGAGGTGTGTGAAGTTGAAGTAAAGGCTTTAAAGTTACAAAGACAGAGAGAGAGGAAAGAGAAGACTACTTTCTGATACTCCCTACCTCTCCTTCCTTAGAACTCCAGGGCGAGATAAGGAATGTGCCTTACCAGGAATATACTGAGGCCCGAATAAATAGAGGGTTTTCTACACCAGTTATTTAAGAACATTACAATTTTCCGGCCTGTTTTTCCCTCTCTTTGCCAAATCTATAAAGAGATATTAAAATATTAAAATAAAACCTAATCATTTGCACCCTCATATTAATCTGGAATAAAATTAATAAAATGGAAAATATATTAAAACGAGATATGGTTCTGATTGTGAAAAATGTTTGTCTGGAGACGTTCAGCCAGTGCATGCAAAGGTTCGAAACCTTCCTGAAACATATGATTGTTGTTCTGCCTCTGCCACTGAGGCTTCCACATGCTTGGACATTCATATGAAGTCCTTCCTGACCCTCGGGGCTTGGCTGATGCCCCTCCTCTGTGGGATACCCCTTATCTGTACTTCCACCCTTTCTACCTACCTCCTCTGTGTTAGAATTACCCGCTTATCATGTCTTTTCTTACCCGCTTAGCCTGTCTTTTTTTTTTGCAGTTTTTGGCCCGGGCTGGCTTTGAACCTGCCACCTCTGGCATATGGGGCCGGTGCCCTACTCCTTTGAGCCACAGGCACCTCCCTAGCCTGTCTTTTTTTGCTTCTATAAGGAAACCCTCCAGAAACCCTGGGTGAGATTGAGTTCCCTTATTAAGTGTCCACAACCCCCTACAGTTCTCCTTTAATTATGTAATTATGCATAATTGGTAGCAGGAATGGCGACTGCGATCACGGCTCTCCATCTTACCTAGTCATTAAGGCTGAGGCTTTCCTTTACATACCTCTGTTCTCTCCCAGCAGACCTTTAATTTTCCAAAAGTTGTTTAGCAAAAGAGAATACTGCTTTATTTAAAACAATAGCTGATATTTGCATGGAGTTTTAAAAGTCATATAATTCTATAAGGTTTATAATGATAAAAGCAATATACTGTTCCTCCTTTTACCTCCAAATTCCAACTACTCAAAGGTAACATTTTTTTCCTCCCGATGATATAGGGTTCTCCCATTCAAGGCTGGACAAGGGACCCCAGTTTTCCTAGGCCTGGGCAATTTCATGAAGGGAACACCCTGACCTTCCGGAGCTGGAGGGACCCCACTCATTCATTTGTCAATAATGCTCATTAACAAGTCATGGCCAAATGTAATTCTCAAGGCCTTAGACCCCCTAGACAAAGGTTCCTTGTGGCACTTGGGTGCTTTTTACCCTTCCGTACTACTTTCTGTCAAACAATTCCTATCTTACCACTGATCTGTGGTCTGTGGGTTCATTCTTCAAATCCCCAGACCAAGGACCCACTGAAGAAATTCCAGTAACAATTACATTAGATGTTTTTTCTGATACTTGCTTCTGTCTTCCAAAAAAACATTCTTATGTTGCCGTTATTTGGAGATTGCTCAGTATCATGTCTTTTTTTTTTTTTTTTTTTTCCCCAGCTTTTTGGCCAGAGCTGGGTTTGAATCTGCCACCTCTGGTATGTGGGGCCAACGCCCTACTCCTTGAGCCACAGTAGCCACTCAATCAGTATCTTTGGGTTTTCTACTACAGAGAATGAAGACCAACGTCTCCTGTAACTCTTCCCACCCGTTGCCCGTCACACCCACCTTCACATACATTCTGTTCCTCTTCTGTTTCTCCGCGTAGGATTACATTAGTCTACAACTTTCGGTTAACTCAACGTGAGCGTGCATTGTACAGTGATTACATTTCCTTTTATAACTCTTTTGTTCTTCCTGGAATTGATAATTGTCTCTCTTTATTGATTATTTAGATTTCAATTTACCCAAAGATACCTGCAAAATTATAAATTTCCTTTCATAAGGTTTGAATACGTTGAATTATTTCTTGTTGTTATTAATTTTGTGGCACATCCCTCTGGAGCCCTCTGCCCCCAGCCTCTCTGCCCCCACGTGGACGGCTGCTGTCCAGGTGTCCCTCTGGGATCTCCTTCATGCTCATCCTGGACACGTCTCTTCTCCCCATGTGGGACCCCGACTTTTTGGATCTTAGGTCTTTTTTGTTTTACTCCTTAGCTTTATGGAGCAAAACTTCCAGTAATTCCTGAGAAAGGACTCATGTTTTGCACAATTTTAAGAACATGAACATTTGCAAATGTCATTTTTCTATCCTCACACTTGAACGAAAGTTTGACTGAATATAGCGATTGGAACCATTTTCCTTGGAATTCCAAAGACATAGTTCCATTGTCTTTTTACACGAAGCATTGCTGTGGAAGAGTGAATTCCTTTCTAATTCTCACTCTTTCTCCCTCTTTTTTCTCTTTGGAAATACTTCAGAACTCCCTTTTTTCTCCAGTAAATAAAATTTCCCAGGAGGTGCCTGGTGTGGATTTTTTTGATCTACTGTGCTGAGCATTTCATGGGCTCTCACTCTAGGAAGTCATAACTTAGTTACAGAAAATTTTTCTGAATTTGATAATTACATCCTCCCTATTTTCTCTTTCTTTCTCAAACTCTTATTATTTAGATACTCAACTATGTCTTTAATGTTATCTTTCCTTTTTCCATCTCTTCTTAGTTTTCTTTTTTACCTTTTGGTTCTACTTTCTCAGAGATTTCTTCCAATTTTGTCTTCTAATTCCTTTAATTCCTGAGCCTTTTGGGAGGGATTTCACAGAATGAATCAGCTTGTTATTACCTTCCCCCTCCCGCAAGTGTAGAGTTGAGCTTTTTTTAGTTTGGAATATTTGTTCTCAGTTATTCATCTGGTTCCATGTTTCAAATTTTGTTCTGTTGTCTTGTCTCTCATACTCTTGGTCCTGTTAGAGTTACGCCTGCTTGGGGGGGGTCCCTTTACCAGGATTTCAGGTGGAACCAGTGGTGAATGCATGTGTTTAACTTACCACGTTCTATCAGGACCTTTGTTTCCTGCTATTTTCATCCTTACTGTTAAAAGTCATTCTTCTTCTCCAGGCAGCACGGATACCTCTGCGTGACAGGCAAAAGATCAAGTATAAGAAAGTACAGAAAATAAAATGTACAAATTTAATATTTCAAGATATTATAGCATTTCCAACAATGCCATAGCCCAGGAGTGGGGAACCTTTTCACGTGGGACGACCCCGTTAAGCTATAATCGAGTAAGGCCACATTCAAGAAGTTTCAATTAGATATACTTAAAAACAGACACTATTTTGTAAATATCTCACTCTTATGTCTTAATGATTTCAAAAAATGAAAACTATTTCTTAATTTTAAAGTTACTAATCTTTATTGAGTTTTTTGTGTCTGCTTTTTGTTGGAAAGCATTTAAATGTTTGGTTGCAACATTTTTGGGTGATCCCCTAGATGGGGATCAGTCACTTGTGACCTTAAGGGCACTTGGTCTGGGGTAGGAAGGAGAACGTAGACTGGCAGCAACGAGTGGCTGAAAAGCAAGAAAGCATTTTTCGAGCATGTTGCCAAGGATGTGAGTTTTCTATTGTATTTTTCCATGTCTCAACTGGACCCTTCTTAGCATCAGTGATTTTAGAATGTCATCTAGTGAGAGCTCAATCATTTCCATACATAGTTCTGTTTTGTTTTGTTTTGTTTTCTGAAACAGAGCCTCACTTTGTTACCCTCAGTAGAATGCTGTGGTGTAATAGCTCACAGCAACCTTGAATTCTTATCTCGGTCTCTCAAGTAGCTAGGACTACAGGCACCTGCCACACGTCCAGCTAGTTTTAGGGAAAAGGTCTCACTCTTACTCAGAGTAGTCTCCAACTCCTGAGCTCAAGCAATTCACCCACCTCAGCCTCCCAGAGCGCTAGGATTGCAGGCATGAGCCACCACCCCTGGTCACCATCTGTAGTTCGGTAGGTGCCTTGGTGATAGAAGCAAGGTAAATGTGAAATGCTAATATGATGTCAATGATTCTCAAAGTCAGCAAACTCTTCATTGTATTTTTCAATTAACAGATCTATAACAACTGCATATTCTTTAGACGATTCACGTATATCATCTTGCTCATCAATGACCTTTGCTAACTGGGGAAAACGTTCATCTAAAATTTCTTTCTCAAGAAGCGTTTTGAAAAAAAGATAGCTTTTCTTTAAACGTTTGAATTTTTTGCCACATATCACATATAGACTTAGTTTTACCTTGCAAGGAAATATTCAAGCCATTTTGATTTTAGATGATATCACACAGAAATGCTGCATTCCTATATAGAATTCTTCTTTCAATAATTCACATTGCTGATTCTGTTCTTCATAAAATTTACCTATCTGTTCTTGCGGAGATAATATTTTGGCTATCGCCTGTCCCTGTGATAGCCAATATACTTGGAATAAGAGGGCAGATCCACACTGAACATCTGACTGTTCAACTTCAGCATGTTAGGAAATTGATGATGTTGTGTCGCATTTGCATGAATGCCGTTAACAACACTCACAACACGTTGTAAAGTGTCCCTTAGCTTTAGTACAGAGATTTTGCCAATGCAAGATCCAAGAAAAAAGAGTGAGAGCATCCAGATCTGTTAATGCTTTATCTATGCAATAAACCTTTCATGTTTCCCGGTATTTTCACGTATGGGGAGTGCTCTGTCTGTACATACACTCACTAAACTTACCATATTCAGTCCAACTTCACACCACTACATATTTATCTTGAAAGTTGTTGAAGATATCAATTCCTTGTATTTTCACAAGAGTGCCCAAAGTGAGTAACTCTTTGTAGCAAAGAAAACCTTCTGTTATGCCCCAGAGGAAGTATAAATCTTGCACCAAGTCAATAGTTGATTCACCCAAAGTAATTGAATAATGTGTATTTTCCTTTTGAAGTATTACATGAAGTTGCCCTTTTCAGTCAAAGGCTAATTTGTGCTGCTGATCCATTACGGTTTTCCTTGAAAGAGGCACTTGTTTGCACTTTGAAACATCATTGGGGTCTAAGCACCCTGCAACTTCAGCACTGTATTGTTTCACAATTTCTGTATCACTGAATGGCCCCCCTTTTCCCCTGAGTATATGCACTACTCTATAAATTGCTCCAGGAGCCTCATTTCCAGGCCCTATTTCTGTTTGAAAGAATTGTCTTTGCTTTTGCTTTTCATCTTTTAATTTCTTTTCTTTTCTTTT
>NW_003852461.1:9444432-9448289 GCF_000181295.1 Otolemur garnettii | reverse complement strand
GCTATTTTTGGTTGCAGCCATCCTTGTTGTTTGGCGGGCTCTGGCTGGATTCGAACCCGCCACCTTGGGTGTACATGGCTGGTGCCTTAGCCACTTGAGCCACAGGCACTGAGCCTCATCTTTTGACTTCTAAAATACAACCTTTCACACCTCTCTCTGTGTTTTTAAATATTTGTGGTCCTTATGAGTGTTACAATGCTGATGAGCCTTGAATTTCTTTCATGTTGATATTGAATATTACAAAGCAAGCAAATCATCTTATCTTTAGCAGAAACAAGATAATACTGCAATTTCCAATCCTCATTAAAAAAAAAATCTGTTTTCTTTGTTCAACATTCTCTTGGTTGCTGAATTAAAAGATACTATGGAGTTATGCAACTATTCACAAATTACACTTCAAACAGAAATACGGGGCACCATTGTCAAAAGCTGGTAGCAGACTAGCAAACTCAACCCCCATAAATTCTCACCAACCAGCCTTGTGTGGTGGTAGTGCCAGGCAGGAGGGGGAAGTTATACTAAGTCATGAGTGTGGTAGCTGCCACCTTAGCCCTGTGGTTCACTAATGTTCTAATTGTGCTGGTCAATATGGGTGGGCTATTTTATTGAAACTTATTTTATTCTTTGGTATTTTAAGTATGTTCGTTTTAAAATAAAATAAAAGGCTGGGCACGGTGGCTCACGCCTGTAATACTAGCACTCTGGGAGGCCGAGGCAGGTGGATTGCTTGAGCTCACAGAGTTCAAGACCAGCCTGAGCAAGAGGGAGATCCATCTCTAAAGATAGCCTGGCATTGTGGTGGGTGCCTATAGTCCCAGCTCCGTGGGAGGCTGAAGCAAGAGAATCTCTTGAGCCCAAGATCTTTAGGTTGCTGTGAGCTACCATGCCACAGCACTCTACCAAGGGTGACAGACTGAGACTATCTAAAAATGAGTAAATAAATAAACAAAGAAATTTAAAAAGATAATAGACAAAAATGTATTAATAAAAATAAAAGGACTTTTTCCTGTAAAATTTGGATTCAGTCAAAATGTTGCACTTAAGGACTAGAAGGTCACAGGTTCCCCACCCCTGCCGTTGCCATGTGGTATTGGCTCACAGGAGCAGGTAGCAATACCTTTATCTTCAGGAGTTCTGTGAGCCAGGTACTAAACAACCATTATTAAAAATTAAAACAAATAAATACAGTGCTTATGATAACTGATAATGAATCAAGTTATATTAAAAACAAAGGTAACAAATATTTAAAAACTCATCACTTCCTAATTATGATAGTCAATTTTACTGTTATCCATCTTCTTGAGTTTATTTACATCTATCGTATTTGTATGGTGGGTATATTATATAATGCTGTGTCCTGTATCTCCTCCCAACTCCATATTCGGTGCTAACAGCTTAGAAGACATCGCCACAACAATTAGAAAATACTCAAAAAACAAAAAGATTGATACTGTTCTTTTCATTTTCTAAAGAAAAATGTTAGTAACACAAATTAAACTTAAAGGTATATGGAGTCTATAGCAACACAAAAATTCTTCTAGTATGGAAAACCTATCTTACTCAGTGAAGAACTTTGTCATTGACAGTGAAGTTCTGACATTTTTTTTTTCATTTTCATGTTAGTCTTTAACTTAAATGAAAATATCAGCCAACATTTACATCAGAACTACCCTCATTTGTCAATGGCAGGCAAGGTTTGGCCATGGATACAAGAGTTTAGCAAATATCAACGGTATCATTCTGTAAGAATCAGTTGGCTCCAACGATTTTATAATGAAGAGTATTGTATGCATTATTACACCCTTCACGTTAGTAAAATTTAGCACACACATCTCCTTTTGTATCAGCTTTGGGGGGGGTCGTTTTGTTTTTTGAGAGCTGTCTGTAAAACACCTACCAATGCAACACTGCCTACCACTTCCCTTGTACTATAAATTCCATGAGGGTGTTAACTGATTCTGTTTGATTCCCCCAGACTCATAGTTTCTATTACCCCGTAGGCACTCTCACATGTATTCATTGAATGCGTGAGTGCAACTCAGGGATCTTGCCTTCTTGGTATTTATATCCACAAACAAGTTACAGATTAAATCTTAGGGGAAAAAAAAAGTTTGGTAACCTGAACTGAACTTGAGTCATAGCCTCCAAATTCTGAACAATGACAGTCAAACACATATCAAGAAAGAGGCCGATGTGGTTTATTTTCTCAGGCACAAAGCAGACAGTCACATGCTTATTTTCATGGTTGCTTTGTTAAGTCACTAGATGCAGTAAGTCCAGAGAGAAAGCCAGGTCTCCGCCTTCCTAAAACAGTGCCCTATTCATTAGATTTTCTGTTTCTCAGGGGCACAAGCATTTCTGACGCTAATGTTGGATAAGAGAGCTGGTTATTTGCTTTGTAGGTACAAGATTTGTACTTAAGATAAATGACAATAAACATTCAGAGAGAACCATGGTAGGAAGAATCAGATAATGTCTACCATTTAATGAGCACCCATTATGTTTGTTACAGAATTCAGATTTAAATCCAGTAGCTTGGTTTCTCTCAAAAACTCTCTATAGCAGAAATTATCCTTGAATTATGAATGAAGATACTGAGATTTAGAAAGGTTTGTGAATTTGCTTAAAGCATATAACTGCTCATTAGCCATACTGGGATTCAAGATAGCTTTGTCTTAAGAAAAATCCCAGTATATTTTGAAATAAAAGGAAATAAATCAACCTATTTTGCTGAGAGGGAGGGAGGGAGGCTGACTCATACTTCCTGAACAAATTCCCCTTGCACAAAACCTTCTTGTGGGGGGTCACTGAAACCTTCCAAGCAACTGAATTGGAATTAAAATTGGCAAAGATTACTAAATGCCACCAGTGTTAGACAATTGCGGGTTTCTGCAGAAGAACAGAATTCCAGAAAAATAAAACCAAACGGTTGGAAAGCGCCTACGGTAAGAATCACGCAGAATTCAAAAATCTAAGAAAAGCTCCCTGGCGATTGTGCTGCCAGGGCCAGAGTTAAAAAAACTGTTTCTATTCTTTCCTGTCTGTTGGGGGAGGAAGTCGTTGGGTTGTCTTTCTTAGCTTTTGAGTGGGAGGAATAACACAGCATTATCAGAGAAAATGGCAAAAGAAAAGAGGTTTTTTTTTCTTTTTTTTTGGCAACTGCTGTGAAATTAAATTCATATCTCTCTGAAGGAACCTGGACTTGGTTTGGAAGATAATTCAGAAGGTGTCCAGGGCATTGTGAAGGAAGAGAATGAAGAAGCTCAGAAACTGTAACAGCCAAGAGCGCAGCAGCAAACAGTACAGATTTTATTCAAAGCATTGAAATACAAATGTCTGCATTTACATCGTGTTAATATTAACATAGGTCCTTAATATACCTCAAGTCCTCCCACAATATGATTTCTATCCAACCCTCTCCTCACCTGGGTATGTTTGGGTACTGGACCCCACACCCTAACTGAGCCCAGTCCCCGGGGCCTAAGGATTTCACCCACATCCAAACTGTAAGTAGAACAGAACTTCCAAATCTGAATGCTGTTGCCATTTCATTTTTTAAAAACAAAACTAGCACTTAAAGCTCGCAGTAGTCCAGCTTCTCTTGAGGAAATAGAGTCTTTCATAATACTTGAAACTTCATGACTGAGTGTGTGTTTTCATCGTGCCGTGGGTGACCGTGTGGCTAGTGACCTAAATGACCAACGGACTTCTAACGCTGTAGAATCATCTCCAAAATAAGCGATCGTTTATTTCCGTTGTTTCTTGGGATAGGGTGGCTGGGACTTTGTGTTCTCTTTGGTAATGTCTAGACTTCTTTATCTTAGTTGAGAGAATATTGCTTTTTTTTTTTTTTTTTT
>NW_003852461.1:9441997-9444392 GCF_000181295.1 Otolemur garnettii | reverse complement strand
CTCAAAGCAAACTCCTGGGCTCAAGTGATCCTCTTTCTTCAACTTCCCAAGTAGCTGGAACTACAGGTGCCCGCCACAATACCTGGCTAGATTTATAGAGACAGAGTCTTGCCCTTGCTCAGACTGGTCTCCAACTCCTGACCTCAAGCAATTATCCTGCCTTGGCCTCCCAGAGTGCTGGGATTATAGGCATGAGCCACCACGTCGGGCCTGAGAATATTGTTTTTGAACTCTGTGGTGCTGGAGACTTGCTGGATTTACCTATGGGGGCGGGGGGGATTGTCTGGTGTTAAGTGAGAAGGGGCTGAAGCAGAGGAAATTCTGCCGAGTAAGGAGGAGGCAGTGGCAGGTCCCCCAGCTCTGAGGACCTGTGGCCTGGAAGTAGTGGGAATTTTGATGGACGTGGTTTTGTATACACCTGGGGACTGAGCCAGAGCCCTCTGGAGAGATGGTCTCCATTGCCAAAGTTGGTACAGAGAGAGCGGATGTTGTCTGCAGCAGAGTGGAAAACGTGAATTTCACAAGCAAAACAATGGAATGAGGACTCGGTACACATCCCCCCACATGGGTTTTCCTGAATGGTGTGAGCCATGGGGTTCTTTTATGAAGGGTTCTTTTATCTCAGAATAACTGACTAACTCACCAACTCTAATGGGCTCAAAGGATTTAATTAATTAATTAATTTTTTGATTTCAGCTTAATGTGAGGGCACGATCAACTAGGTTATGATGTTTGCATCTGTTAGGTAGAGTCCCTGTTGTAATCGTGTCCCTGTCCCACACCCAATTTACACCCACCTTCCTCCCCCCTTCCTCTGCCCCCTCCTTTATCTCCCTTCTCCATCTTGAATTGAACTGAGTTTTTCTCTTATGTGGGTGTGTAATAGATCATTTAATGGCTTCTTATTAGTATTGCGTACATTGGATGCTTGCTTTTTCTTTCTTTCTTTCTTTTTTATTTTCTTAGCAGGCTGGGGCTGGGTTCAAACCCACCCGCCCTGGTGCATGTGGCTGGTGCCCTATCCATTGAGCTACAGGTGCTGCCCTGGATGCTCGATTTTTTATTCTTATGATACTTTACTAGGAGGAAAGTGCTTCAACTCCTTCCAGGTCAATACAAAAGATATATGGCTTTTTTTTTTTTTTTTTGGCTAAACAAAGGATTTAATTTAATCTAGAAAAATAATGAAATGTGATATTTCTTCCCTTTAGTTGTATTAGTTATCTTTTGCCGTGTAACTCATTTATTAAAGGCTTAACACTTTATTCATTTATTATCCCGTATAGTGCCTCTGAATCATGAATCTGGGCTTGGCTTCACTAAGTCTGTTGTTTCAGGGTCTCTCACAAGGCTGCACTCAGATGTCAGTCAGGGATGGAGTCTCATCTGAGATTTGACTGGGGAAGGACCTCCTCTCAAGCTCACCTGGCTGTTGGCAGCCTTACTTCCTTGCAGATGTTGGACAGAGGGCCCCAGTTTCTCTGCTGGTGAGTGGAAGCCACCCTCAATTCCTTTGCATATGGCCATCGAAGCCAGCAAGTGAGAGAATCCAGCAGACAGTCTGCTAGCAAGATTGAAGTTATATGTTGTATGTCATACAGTCACACAAGTGACACTCATTTCTTCATCTCTGCCATATTCTATTGGTTACAAGAAAGTCACAGGTCTCACCTACACTCAAGAAAAAGGCCTTACACAAGGTCATGAATAAGAGGAGGATAATTTAGGGCCATCTCTATGTCTAAACCACAAATCATAGAATAATTTTATACCTATCAACCCTAAGAGGTTCTTGGAAAAAATTGTAATTTAAACACAATAATTTGTTTTTACCCAACAATGGCTGGGTGTGGTGGCTCACGCCTGCAATCCTAGCACTCTGGGAGGCCGAGGAGTGAATTGCTTGAGCTCACAAGTTCGAGACTAGCCTGAGCAAAAGCAAAACCCAGTCTCTACTAAAAATAGAAAAACTGAGGCAAGAGGATTGCTTGAGCCCTAATTGGACATTGCTGTGAGATATGACACCACGGCATTCTACCCACGGTGACAGCTTGAGACTCGGTCCCAAAAAATAAATAAATAAATAAATGTCCTAAAACGTGTAATATGTAACATTAACTAAAATGAGGAAAAAGCAAATTTCTGTTAAACAGTTAGAAGCTTTTCTGTGATTTTCAACTTGTCTCACAGTAAGAGAAATGCAAATTAAAACTCACTGACATACAACTTGGATATCAGATTAGCAAAAATGGTAAGTTCTGTTGGTTAAGGCCCTCATTACTGCAGGACAGTGTCGGAGTGATAGTGTTGCTATTTTTATACAGAGCAGTCAAGGTGGCTTTTCTGAGAAGATATTTTTTCAGAAACCGAAAGAAGTGAGACAGAGAAACTTCAA
>NW_003852461.1:9419367-9441644 GCF_000181295.1 Otolemur garnettii | reverse complement strand
TGATGTGGCTGAAGTACAGGGAACAAGGATAAAAATGGCAGGAAATGGACTTGGAGAGGCAGCAGGGGTCAGATCGCACAGGGCTCCATAAACAATGGTGAGATCTGTTTTATTCTAACCGTGAGCCAAGGCACTTTGTGGTGAGAGGGCAGAAAAGAGAAATAACAGGATTTAAGTTTTAAAAGTACGACTGTTGTTGCTATGGAAAGTGAAAGAGGGGAGGGATTGGCCGGAGCAGAAGCACAGCAGCCAAGGACAAGGCCTGGTTGCCCACAAAGTGTGGCCGCAGAACTCTTGGTTTCTCTGGCCCTAACCCACCATCCCCCATCCTTTCCCAAGTCACTAACATCACCACCCTCCTCCAAGCTGATCCTTTCCTTTCTCATACTTCCCACATCTTTGATCCATAAGTTCCTTTTGACTTTAACTGAGGAAGGCCAGAACCCATCCTCTCTTACATCTCCACTGCTACCCTCTTCTTCTTCCAAGGCATTTTTATCTCACATCTGGACAGCCGTATCTCTCTGCCTTTACACCTACAATCCATTCTCCATGTGGAATCATATTTTGTGTTTGATTTTGGAAATTTAAATCAGGTCGTGGCACCTATCATCTGGAACCTTAAGGGTTTCTTTTAGTGTTTAGAATAATATTGACATTCTCAGTCCTGTAAAGCCTCATGTGGTCAAGGCTCATTTCATGAGGACCCTCAAAGTCTTGTGGTAGGAATTTTGGGCCTGATGATCTCTAGCCCCGGTATTATTCCCATGATTATGTCAGGGTACACAGCAAAAGGAAGATTATTTGAGCCCTTAATAAACAGAAGCAGAAGGAGAAGTCAGAGAAACTCAAAACAGAAAAAGGATCTGACCCACTTTGCTGGCTTGAAGATGGAGAAAAAGGGCCACAGGCCAAGAAATGTAGGTACTGTCTAAAAGCTGAGAGCGGCCCCAACTGCCAGCCAGCAGGGTGATGAGGACTGCACCCTACAACAGCAAGGGCTGAGGACTGGGAGTGGGTGTTAAGTTCCTCCTGATTTGTCCTGCATAGGTACAAAATAATCACAATTCAGCTTTCTCTCTTGGTCACTGTGTTTTATCCTGCAGGTCATTTCTCTTCTTCAGATGTGCTAAGTGTCTTTCTGACTTCGGATGTTTGCTTTGATATTTTCCTCTTTCTGAAACGCTCTAATCATGACTGGCTCCTTCTCCTCCTTTGGGTGACAGTTTAAAAGTGAGGGCCTCAGGGAGTCCTTTGCTGACTTCACGCCCTTAAGCAGCACCCTCCCAGCTCTGGTCATATCTCCCCACCAATTTTCTTCCTAGTAGGTAGTTCTCGTTATGGACTTACCCTGTGGCATACCTGCTCCAAGCACTTTACAGTCAATCTGCACAGTAACACCATGAGGATAACCAGTGTAGATGCTATTATACGCCTACTTATAGATGAGGCAATGCAAGCACACAGACCGAGCAGCTTGCCATGATCACAGAGCAAGCCAACAGCAGAATCAGGATTTGAACCCCCGGCAGTCTAACTCTGGATTTCACACGCTGAAAACTATATTTCCTCTGTGGCGTTTATCACAATCTATAATTGTCTTGGTTTCTGTTTCCTAATTTTCATCTTTTTCTGCCTCCATCCTCCTGACGAACATGCAAACTCCCTGAAAGGAAGGATCTTTTTTTTTTTTTTTTATTAAATGATAGCTGTATACATTAATGCAAACATGGGGTACAGTGTAGTGTTTTCACATACATTTTGAAATACTTTCATCAAGCTGGTTCACATAAATTTCATGTCATTTGCGTAGTCATTGTGTCAAAACATTTACGTTCTAGTTCTAGAAAAGTTCACTTGTACCCTTGTTAGACAGAAATATAGGTGATCTTTCCGGTCACCCTCCCACCACCCAGCCGCCCTTCTCCCCTCCCCTTCCCACCCCCTCCCCATATTCTTGGGCTAGAATTAAGTTGTTTCTTTCATTTGAGAAGTATATATTAGTTTCATAGAAGGGCTGTGTACATTGGATACTTTTTCTTCCATTCCTGTGATACTTTGCTAAGAAGAACATTTTCCAGTTCCATCCATGTAAACATGAAGGAGGTAAGAAAGGAAGGATCTTATTGGCCCTTTTCATATCCCCGTTTTTAAGAAGAGGAAAATGATGCCAGTGAAGTATCACGTCCAAAGTAACGCAGTTAGTAGGTGATAAAGCCAGAATTCATACCCGGTCTGTCTGATCTCAAGACTGTGTGTGCCCTTAGCCTTTAGTACTGTCTTCACTAGAAATAACAATAACACTAGTGATAATAATAATAATAATAATTAGTTGCTACTTTCTCAATGTATAACATTGCCCTGGAGTATGAACGCAGTTTTCCTCAGTTAGCAAAACGATCCCTCCACAATGGCTTCATGGAGAGTGTCGTGACACCGGGGAAGCTCCTCCTCCTCCTGGCTGTCATCTCACTCATTTTGTGCTTTTCTGGTTTTCCTCTGGCCCTTCTGCCGAGGAACATTCCGGCAGGTCTCACTAGTCCCCTCCAACTGTTGCAGGAAGACGAGGCCCAATAGAGAGCATGAATATCCAAACACCGTATTTAAGAGGAAAAAGGCTTTATTCAGCCAGCGGAGCTACAGCAAATATAAAAATCTCAAAACGGCCACGCTCCCCAATTGGCTTGGTCCTTCCCTTTTTATCTAAGGTGACCAGACATCCCGCTTTTGATGGGACAGTCCTGATTTTTAACAATTTGTCCTGTGTCCAGCGGTGTTTTTAAAAAGTCCCGATTTTTGGAAAGAATGCATGACAAGCTAGGGAATGGCGGGAGAATGGGACGGGAATATACGGTTTTCGGCTGCCATGTGGCTGTTTCACCAGGATATGAGTTTTATATTATTTTTGTTAATTTTATAATGTTACACTTTAATAATAACAAATAATTGTTGAGAACTGATTATCGAGAACTGCTTATCAAAGTTCACATTGTTGATCAGTTGTTAGAATTTGACAAGAAATATGCCAAATAAAATAATACTATACATAATTTTTAATGTATTATATTTGTAAATTGTACTTATGTTGAAATTAAAAATATATGTTATACTATTTTTGCACTCTATGAAAATTTTTGTTGCTCCATATAGACCAAATTTTTAATTAAGAACCCCCCCCTACCTGTCAATGGTGTCCCACTTTACCAATGATAAAATCTGGTTACCTTATTATCTCCAGTTAAAAAGTTCCAACCCACAGGTACCTTTCTCCCTGGTCAGTTTGAATCAAGTGGGAGAAGCTGTTCCAGTCCCCACAGAACTACAGGATTTCACAAAAGCGGAAATTTCCAGGTCCCAGGAAGTTACGTTTCTACAAGTTCACAAGAGCTGAGCTACCATGGGGGGAGGACCCAGAAGGCGTACCCTTGGGGTCTCCTTGAGAAGAACCTCTTTTCTCCTAGACCTCACCCTTCCCGGGTATCCTCTCTCACAGCTACCTCAGTCTACCCATAAGGCTGGCCTTGTGTCCAGCACACACCAGCGTCCTGGCCACCACATGTCCATGCTTCCTGTTCCCTCTCTTCCCACGCTGGCTCCTCTCTGGCCTGCATAAGTGGCCCTTTCCATCTCAGAATAGCCAAATTACAACGTATTTCAGGAAAGCTCTCTGCCCACTCTGAAAACCTTTCCTTGTGCCGGCCTCCGACTGCTCTGTTCACATCTTACTACAGGTAGTTGTCACTGTTTAAGGTCTCACAGCTGACCCCATTCACTCAAAACAACACAGCGAAGCCAAGATTCTGGCCTGAAAAGAACATTTCCTCAAAAGCCTGACATGAAACAAAGACAATCAGAGGGAGGCTCCTGACCCAGGCAGCACGAGGCCGTGGAAGTTAATTGTTTGGTGACTTCCTGTACTTGACACAAATGCTTCCTCTCCCAATAATAGACCCATGACAGCCTCCGTCAGTGCTGTGACATTAGGGACTTCAAGGGCAGTTTGTGTTCTGATAACGCTTGGTGATAATTAGGCTCTGAGTTTGCAGGACTGAAATATGGTTCATAAAGGAACTACAGGCTCTCCCAGCGTGAACATTCCTGATTGCAGTTCTGAGCAATCTTTTTTTTTTTTTTTTTGAGACAGAGTCTCAAGCTGTGGCCCTGGATAGAGTGCTGTGGCATCATAACTCACAGCAACCTCAAGGTTGTGGCCTTGAGGGTCTGTGGCCTGCCTGATCGTGACTTCGTGCAACCCGGGAGTTCAGAGCTTATTTCTTACAGAGGAAAGAAGGCAGGTGCGGACAGTGTGCGAGCACAGGCTGCTGTGGAGTGCACACTTCACGGATTCCTGGAGTGCACACTTCACGGATTCCACTCGACTGCCAAGCCAGCTTTTCCTCCTGCCTTCCCCGTCGTGGTCTTGTGTTCCCGTCACGTGGAACGCCTCTCCACTTCTCACCATCCCTTGCTGCCTCACACCCCTTTCCCTCTACACCTGCCAGGATGTCCTTCTTTCACATCTAAGTCTGGTTGGCTCCCAAAATTACATCATTAATGAGCCACCTTCACTCCTCTCTATTCCTAAAATCACTATCTCAACTCAGGCCTTCAAAATTTCTTGGCTGGCTGGGTGCCAAGAACCTACATTCTCCAGATCTCCTGTGTTTGACCCTCTCAGATCTATCTCCCACCTACCAGCCAGAGCAATTTGTGTAAACAACAAATTTGATCATCTTATTTTCTACTTAAATTCTTTTTTTTTGAGACAGAGTCTAAAGCTGTGGCCCTGGGTAGAGTGCTGTGGCATCACAGCTCACAGCAACCTCAAACTCTTGGGCTCAAGTGATTCTCTTGCCTTAGCCTCCCAAGTAGCTGGAACTACAGGCACCCACCACAATGTGTGGCTATTTTTTGGTTGTAGTTGTTATCGTTGTTTAGCAGGCCCAGGCTGGATTTGAACTCACCAGCTCTGGTGTATGTGGCTGGTGCCCTAGCCACTGAGCTATGGGTGCCAAGCCTGTGCATGAATTCTTAATGCCTTTTCATTAACTACAAGGTAGAGTCTAGGTTGGGCGCCCATAGCTCAGTGGTTAGAGTGTCGGCCACATGCTCCAGGGCTTGTGGATTCGAAACCAGCCTGGGCCTGCTAAACAAAAAACCAACAACAACAACAACAAAATAGCTGAGTGTTGTGGCAGGTGCCTGTAGTCCCACTTACTAGGGAGCTTGAGGCAAGAGAATTGCTTGAGCCCAAGAGTTGGAGGTTGCTGTGAGCTATGATGCCATATCACTCCAGCAAGGGTGACAAAGTGAGACTCTGTCTCAATTAAAACTATATAGTCTAATCTCCTTAAAATAGAATATGAAGGTGATTTTTTTCTCTCCCTTCCACCTACATCCTTGCCATGTCATCTTCCTCTCCTCCTTACCTGCTAGTTTTTCCTCTAGTAAAGCCAAATTACATGAGGTTCCCTCCGATACACACGCTCTGCCCTCCTTCATGACCAAATTATCTCTCTGTTATATTTCTGTTTAGGCTGTTCTCCAAGAAATGTTCCTAACTGCATCCCCACAAATACATGAAAATACCTTACGTATATAGTATATAGATTTTGGGAATGTGTATTCCTAAATGTATATGCTATAGGAATACCGTATATATATTATGTACACATGTACATAATACCCTATGTATATGTCTCATAAGACCTTTATATATATGTATGAATTTATATATATCGCTATTTTCTGCATTTTGGGGGTTAGTTTGTGTTTATTAACTTATCTTTATCTCCAGTGAGATTATTGAACTTTTAGAGTATGGACTAGATCTCCTTAATACCTAGCCTACTGTGTAGCAAATTGTAAGCTTAATAAAATGTACAGTGAATGAAGCTTTTATATGTCAATCATAACCTCAAGGATGGGGTTTTTTTCTAAGTAAAACACAAAATTTATGAAGTTTTTACTGTTTGTTCTAAAATTTTATTCTGTTTTCATTCCAAGTGGAAAATGCAGAATGAAAAAGCTCAGATTACAAAAAGAATAATTACTTTACACTTCTAATAACACTTTTTATTCTATTAAGATAGTAAATGCCATATAGTAGAATGCTGGGCTGGCAGTGAAAAAGTAGCCCTCTCTAGGGGCAGCGCCTGTGGCTCAAGGAGTAGGGCACTGGCCCCATATACCGGAGGTGGTGGGTTCAAACCCAGCCCCGGCAAAAAAAAAAGAAAAGAAAAAGTAGCCCTCTCCAAAAAGCTGCCCCAAACTTAAAGGGGCAAATGCTCCAATAGGAAGGATTTGACTTGAAACATCAACAACACCTACTTCTACTAAAGTGGTTTATTTTTAAAAGAAACTATCATACACACAAAAAGAAATACTAGGCGTTCTCTTATTTTAAAAATATTTTACACCATATAAATATTTCAACAATGGAGGCTCATTGGGATTAATAAGTTCCTCTTTTAAAGTGCCAACTTTCAAAGAGGAGTTGAAACTATCAGTCATCCTTACTTTAGTGTGAATTACTTTAATCTGCTGAATACCTGGCTCCAATCAGTAGAAGTTGAGAGGTTAACTGGGGTAAAGTAGCACACTTTTGTTATTTTATTTGCCTCCTAGCATTTTTGAACATTTGGTAATTTCTCTGCTCTCTTGAATAGAAGCCAAACCTGGTTTTCTCAGACTCTCCTGAGGTTAGGCTCCTCTAAATTAGATACGTTTGCACTAGAATTGTTATACTTTTTCCTTCTTTTTTTTTTTTTTTGGTAGAGACAGGGTCTCACTGTGTTGCTCAAGAGCTTGTCTCAGACTCCTGGGCTCAACCAATCCTCCTGTCTTGGCCTCCTGAAGCACTGAGATTATGGCATGAGCCTCTGCACACGGCCCTACACCAGACTTGGAATTGGCAACTGGAGAGATAAAGAAGCAGGTGGTGCACAGATGAGCAAGAAGGAGCCGCGTGCATCCAGATCCCAGGGAACGATGATAAAGGTTCTGCTGCAAGGCCCATGCCCTACCCTGGGGTCGGTAGCAGCGGCAGGGATGTCTCTAGATGGAGTTCTGCAGGCGACTAGGGCATTGCTCTTCCAAGCCTGCTTGTTTCACCTGCCAGGAAATTCTGTGAACTTCTTGATGTCCTTTAATAAATTCTTTTTTTCTTTTCTTAAAGTTTAGAGACCGAATCTCCCTCTGTTGCCCAGGCAGGAGTGAAGTGATAAGATCATAGTTCACTGTGGCCTCAAATTCTTTGAGTTCCAGCAATTCTCCTTCCTCAGCCTCTGGAGTAGCTAGGACTACAGGCACTTGTCACCACACCCAACAAATTTTTAAAATTTCTTTCTTTTTTTTTTTTTTTTTTTAACAGAGCCTCACTCTGTTGCCTGCAGTAGAGTCCCATGCCATCATAGTTCACAGCAACCTCAAACTCTTGGGCTCAGGAGATCCCCTTGTCTCAGCCTCCTGATAGCGCCCACCACGACACCTGGGTAGGATTTTTTTTTTTTGGTAGAGATGGGGTCTTGCTCTTGCTCAAGCAATCCATCTGCCTTGGCCTTCCAGAGTGCCACTGTGCACAGTGTTTTATTTATTTATTTATTTATTTATTTATTTTGAGACAGAGCCTCAAGCTGTCCCCCTGGGTAGAGTGCCGTGGCATTACAGCTCACAGCAACCTCCAACTCCTGGGCTCAAGCGAGTCTCCTGCCTCTGCCTCCCAAGTAGCTGGGACCACAGGCGCCCGCCACAATGCCCAGCCTATTTTTTGGTTGCAGCCGTCATTGTTGTTTGGCGGGTCCGGGCTGGGGATTCGAACCCGCCACCTTAGGTGTATGTGGCTGGCACCTTAGCCGGTTGAGCTATAGGCACCGAGCCCACAGTGTTTTATTTTTAAGGACAGAGTGTTGCTATGGTGTGCAGGCTGGTTTTGAACCCCTGGCCTCAAGTGATCCACCCACCTGAGCTTCTCAGAGCCCTGGGATTACAGGCATGAGACATTGTGCTTGGTCTTTTAATAAATTCCTATTCTGTTTAAACTAGGTAGAACATATTTCTACATTTTTTTTTTTGAAACAGAGTCTCACTCTGTTGCCCAGGCTAGAGTGATATGGCATCATAGCTCACAGCAAGCTCAAACTCCTGGGCTGAAGCAATCCCCTTGCCTCAGCCTCCTGAATAGCTCAGACTACAGGCACCTGCCACAACACCCAGCTAGATTTTCTATTTTTAGTAGAGATGGGGTCCCCTTCTTGCTCAGGCCGGTCCCAAGTGCCAGGACGTCAGGTATGAGCCACTGCACCTGGTGTTTTCTACCCAATTTGCATTGAGTGACATGACAGGATGGAAGGAGGGAGTGCTTTATAACCTGGTGCTTTTGGAAAGACCCGCCAGAGAAGAATGAGTGACTCTGGACGGGAGAACAGCCACAGGAAGACCACGAACCTGGGAGGAGGTGGTGAGAAGCCCACAGCCACTAAAAGTTGCCTGGTTTGTGATTTTGCCTGTGGTCCTTGTAGGAGCCTCTGGGGCCATGAAAATGATTCTGCTTCTCTCTCTAGTGAGCAAGATGTGTCCCGAGCTATGCCCATATCACAGCTGCTTTCAAAACTGCAGTCTCAGCCTCAGAGTTCCCAGTTGGCTCCAGCCCCGCCATCGGGGTGACACCGCCCCCCTGCTGCAGGTGGGGCCATCTATAGTGACCTAGTTCTCCCTGTGTGACACCTGGCCCCCTCTTGGGGAGGGAGAGAAGGACGAGAAGAAGCCTAGGACAGGATAGGAGGAGATGCAGCGGCAGGAGGATAAAAAGGGAGGAAAGAGTTGGGGGAGCTGTGTGTGGAGGGGACAGGAGGGCAAGAATGCAGACAAATACCACCTGGGACTCAGTCTTACTATGAAACCAATGTATAGCGTTCTTATGAAATCTATGGTCCAGGAAGAAGGAAAAAGGGGAGGGGAGGGGAGGAGGAGGATGGGGGAGGGAGGGTAATTGGTGGGACCACACCTACGGTGCATCTTACAGGGGTACATGTGAAATTTACTAGGTGTAGAATATAAACGTCTTAACACACTAAGAAAACACCGTGAAGGCTATGTTGACCAGTTTGATGAAAGCGTTTCAAATTGTATTTAAAACCAGCACACTGTACCCCATGACTGCATTAATGTACACAGCTATAATTTAATAATAATTTTTAAAAATGCCATCTGGGAACGGGTGGCGTGTTAACCTCTGACCACCTCTTATCCTGTGACGTTCCTTTTTCTCTACCTTATCTGCACAGCCCTGAACAATTCCTTTGTAAATGGTGAGACCCTCCTGTAAACACTAACTCAGCTATAGACGGACAAAGTAAACCCATGCATGGAGAAAGCATGAGAATTTATCCAACAGATCTTGATCGAGACCCTCTATGTGCCAGGCACTAAACTTGGGAACGGTATTGAAAAAAATAAAGACCTTTGGGAGCTTTGGTTGGCATCAAGCTCTCAGTAGTGATCTCTACTCTCACGTTTCGTAATCTATTAAAGTAAATGTCCTCTCTTGAAATCATAGCAGTGGTACGATGACAGATTAAAGTATCCATCCCAAGGTTACATACAGGTAGGGGCTTGGTATAATTGCTTTGTAATGATGAAATGATGATCTATTAAACTCTGAGTATAGTCAAGGTAATTTCTTGAACTTTATAAAGCAATGGAAAAAATAAATCGCTATCAAGAATATTAGAAAGAGCAATGAAGAATCAATTGAGACCTTCTAGGTAGACAAATAGATGTATTTCCCCTGCAAATATGCTGTTGGTGCTACTGAGGACACTTCCCTGCTCCCTGCTCCTCCGTCGACAGGGGCTCACAAGTGCATTTATTAAGGCAGTGCGCCTCATCTGTCCACACCACACTCGTTCCTCCCTGGGGTGCTCAGGGAATTTGGAAAAACAAAGAGGGCATGAGCAGCTTAGTTTCCTTCTCTCTGAATTGTAGGTGAAGAGAGGAAGCCCTGGTTTGTCTTTCTGCCCCTGTAGGGACAGGCGTTGCCCATGTGAGGGATGAGGACGGGGTCTGCCCAGTTCCAGAGCTGCCGGCAACCAGGTAGGTACATCTGAATAATTCCGGACTCACTATAACAGAGCCCACCAGCTCAGACTTCAGCCCTCCAATCTAACCTTTATCCATAACAAAGTTAGTTTTATTTGTCTCCCATCTGCCTTGCTTTTATGTTTTGTTTTCCAATTGATTAATCAAGTGAAGGAAAGGGTGCTACTCACTTACTCCTCAAATTAGGTAAGGTTGCCCTGACAATTAAGTAAAGGAAAACATAAATCTCAGGGGAAAGAACCTAAGCTCTTATATCAGACCTAGATTTTGATTCCTGGCTGTGTCGTCATGGTTAAGGTCACATTGCCTCAAATAATGTCTTTTCTTCTTTGGTACCCTGGAGATAATATGTCTACTGCTATTTCAAAGGTGAAAAGGTGTCATATGAAAATACCAAACACAAAGCCTGGCTTTTTATAAGCAATAAGCAGCAGGAATGGTATTGGTAGCAGTGGCAGCAGTAAGACCAGCAGTGATTTGGGGTAACCAGCTCTAGGATGGAAAAGTATTTCTGCCCTCATGAAAGCTCAGCTTTTTTTTTTTGAGACGGAGCCTCAAGCTATCCCCCTGGGTAGAGTGCCATGGCATCACAGCTCACAGCAACCTCCAACTCCTGGGCTCAAGCGAGTCTTCTGCCTCAGCCTCCCAAGTAGCTGGGACTACAGGCGCCCGCCACAACGCCTGGCCATTTTTTGGTTGCAGCCATCGTTGTTTGGCGGGCCCGGGCTGGGGATTCAAACTCGCCACCTTAGATGTATGTGGCTGGCGCCTTAGCCGCTTGAGCCACAGGCGCCGAGCCGAAAGCTCAGCTTTTTAAAGAGATAACACTACACTTCACAAATAATTACCAGTTAACTAAAACATACATCCACGTGTAAAATATTGCATGTCTCAAAACGTGGTCACTCAATAATTTCCATAGAATTCAGGGCAGATGATGAGGACAACTGAAGTGATTCCTTTCACTTTATTATTATTTTGATTATCCTACAGGGAAACTTTGCTAATAAGAAGGTTTTCCTGTAAGTCAGACACGATGAGGAGTAATGGGAAATAACAGATCAGGCTTTTTACCTTCGTAGATTTTTGTGTCCCCTCATTTTTTTTTTTTGAGACAGAGTCTCACTACATCACCCTCAGTAGAGTGCTGTGGTATCACAGCTCACAGCAACCTCAAACTCTTGGGCTTAAGCAATTCTCTTGCCTCAGCCTCTCAAGTAGCTGGAACTACAGGTGCACACCACAAGCCCCGGCTATTTTTTGGTTGCAGTTGTCATTGTTGTTTAGCAGGCCCAGACTCGGCTCCAACCCTCCGACCTTGGTGTATGTGGCTGGCACCCTATTCACTGAGCTACAGTACAGGTGCTGAGCCTCTTTTTTTTTTTTTGAGACAGAGTTACACTGTCACCCTGGGTAGAGTGCCATGATGTCATAGCTCACAGCAACCTCCTAAAACTCTTGGGTTCAAGAGACCCTCTTGCCTGAGCCTCCCAGCTGGGACTACAGATGTGCACCACCATGCTTAGCTAGTGTTTGTATTTTTAGTAGAGACAGGGTCTCCCTCTTGCTCAGGCCGTTCTCCAACTCCTGAGCTCAAGTGATCCACCCCCCTCAGCCTCCCTGGGGTTATAGGCGTGAGCCACCTCACCTGGCCAGTACCCTTATTTTTAAAGTTAATGTTCCACATACGGAATTGTCTGTGAGTCAACATGAGATTGTTTTCTGCCCCTCTTAGACATCTTTCTGAACCCAATTTTATCATCCCTGCCCATCTCTGCTGATTTCAATCCATCCTTGGCAAAGGTGTAAAGTATTTTGTGGCTGGATAACAGATTTATGAGGAAATCCAGATCTGTTTCTATTATTTTTCTGATGCATGCTTGCCAGAGTTCACTGGGTTTAGAGATTTTCATGTTTACCGCAAATAAATAAAAAACATGTGCATCAATTTAGAATTATGTGACCATAACTCTACTAGAAAAGTAACATAAATCGACACAATTTATATTATTAAATATTTGTTATGAGGATACTCTTTCACATTATCTTTGATGTCCAGGAAATTTATATTTTATATATTTTCTCTGCAGACTTTTTATGTATAAAGTGGATAAGATGCTTCCTTTTCTCTGTTGGTGCTGTCATAGCTCGTATCATTCTTTAACTGAATCTAACCATCCACAGCACAAATAAAACTAGAAGTAAAGATTGAAAACTGAAACGATGATCTTGCACTGACAAGTGAGAACTGTGGTTTTTGCAAAGCATTGATGAGAAGTTTGTAGATTATAAGAACTCCAAGCTATCAGGGAGGATTCCTGTAAGGAACAAGTCCTGAGCCAGAGAGAGATTTATTTTGAATGACAGTGCTCACCCACAGTGCAAACCTTTGAATAAACACATAAATTAATGGCTGAAAACAGACGGGGCAGCATCCTTGCTTCACTAGTTATTTTAGCTATTGCCTTAATTAGAACTCTGTTAGTGGAAAGCACCAGAAACTCACATTGAAATGGCTTAAGCAAAAACACGAATTTATTGGCTGATATTAGTCCTGAGTGATACACATAACTTAGGCATGGCTGGCTCCAAGCACTCAAACCAATGCTATTCACTGTAAGTACAATGTCAGCCATAAATGTGAACCACCTGTGTAATTTTAAATATTTGGTCGGCCACATGAAAAAAGGATCAAAAGGTAGAATCGATTTTACTAATGTATTTTATTTATCCACTATAACCCAAATATCATTCCAATGTGTAATCAATACACAAGTTATTAATGGTAAATTTTGCATTCTAAATATTTGAAACCCTGTATGATTTTACACTATAGCACATCTCAATTTAGGCTAGACACATTTCCAGGGCTCGGTAGCCACATGTGGCTAGTGGCTATTACATTAGATGGCGCAGGCTACGGCAGCCTGCGGAGAAGATGCCTCTCACGGCTTCATTCTGCTTTCCTCTCCTTCAGCTTCATCCACAGGTAGGCAAGATGGTCACCAGCAGCTTTAGGCTACAGCCTGAGGGCTCCACAAATATAGTGGAAGAGCCCTTTTCTCACCTGCACCAGGAAAATGTTGATCTTGATATTCATTGGTCTGTATTGGATCATGTGACCCTCCCTTTTTAAGCCAATCATCAATAACTGTGACAGGATCAGAGTGTGGGGGGGGGGGAACCTGACACTCTGATTGGTCAGGTCTTCTCAAATAATTCCTAGAGCTAGGAATAGGACAGGTCCCACAACATGGATTGAAATTGAGGGAAGGTTTCTCCAAAGAAAATGAATGTGATGATATCAGAAGGAAGGATTCCTGCCAGACACCACAAAGCAATGCATATCGCTAAATCCAATTTTCAGCCACACAAAAAAATAAGATGACCAACTCCAAACTGATTAACACACCTCATACAGATAGGGCTATCTTTAGAGGAATGGCCAGGGGAAAAAAAATCACATAAGTTCTTTTATAGAATCCCTCTCCAACCCCCCAGAAAGGGGAAAAAAGAATACCAATGAAATTTTGTTAGAATACATCAAGTGGAGAAACGCTTAGAAAGTGTGGATATGCCAGAGGTGGCAGGTTCAAACCCAGCCCTGGCCAAAAACTGCAAAAAAAAAAAAAAAGAAGAAGAAGAAGGCGTGAACATGGATACAAAGAAAGAGAGATGGAAGACTAACCCTCCTCACTAAGTAATGGTGGAGATTTGCGTGGTCATTGCCTCTAGTAACTCCCACACTTTTTTTTTGTTGTTAGAGACAGGGTCTTACTCTGTTGCCCAGGGCTGGAGTGCAGTGGTACAATCATAGCTTAGTAGAGCCTCCTGATCTGAAGCCTCCTCTTGCCTCAGTCTCCCAAGTAGCTAGAACAACAAGTATGTATCACCATGCCTAGCTAATTTAAAAAATACACGTTTAGACATAGGGTTTCACTGTGTTTCCAGGCTGGTCTCAAACTCCCCGTGTGCTGGGTTTATAGGCATGAACCACGATGCCTCTCATTCACATCTTTTTAATCACATTTTCTCACGTACCTTCAAGACTTAGACTCTGAAACTCTGTCTGAATCACTTTCTGGTCAATCTACCCTGGAAAAAACCTGCCATCCAGTAGACACACGACTCCCAGAATATTAGATACGATCTGAAATGGTGCTCGTACTTCTATTATGAAAGAGGATTGAGATTGGTTATTACCTGGGATCCAGGAACAAATTAATTCCTAGTTTCCAAAGAGATACTATGTACAGGGTGACCATAAAGTTCGAGTGCAATTTAAAATAGGAACTACTTTAAAGGCACAGAGTAGAAAGCCACTCTGCGTTGGTTGGCCTTGTTATCAGTTTTAAATTTTGGAGACTTGGCAGAAACTGAATACTATGGAAATCCTTGAAGGTGATGGGTTATTAGAGGTCAGCATGGAGGCAGAAAGGACACACTTGCTGGTCAGCCAGCCTCAGTCTTACTATTCTCTGAATATCTAGGTGTTTGAAATTTTAATCTGATCATATCATTCCCTGTCATCCTCCACTTCCCATGCCACTTACTTCAGTGCATACGAGGCGGGGCAACTAAACTCCCAAACTCATCTTAGAAAAAGTGCTACAGGCTTGGTGCCTGTGGCTCAAGTGGCTAAGGCGCCAGCTACAAACACCTAAGGTGGCGGGTTCAATTCCAGCCCGGCCCACCAAACAACAATGATGGCTGCAACCAAAAAAAATAGCCAGGCGTTGTGGCGGGCACCTGTGGTCCCAGCAACTTGGGAGGCGGAGGCAGGAGACTAGCTTGAGCCCAGGAGTTGGAGGTTGCTGTGAGCTATGCCATGGCACTCTACCTAGGGGGACAGCTTGAGGTTCTGTCTCAAAAAAACAAAAGAAAAGAAAAAGTGCTACATATCTCACTGCAGTCACCAGAGTGCCGAGAGGAGCGTTCTGAAGGTGAGCAGAGTGATACTCAGCAGCTCGGGGTGCAGCACTCCATGCACTCACTACGATGAGATTGGGAACTTAATTGTCCAACTTTGTACTTCCTGTTTCTTAGCCTGGTGTACCAACCCTTCAGAAGCTGGCTCCTGCTTTATCTCTCGGATCTCTCTTCTAAATCCAACCTTGTTCTCCAAGCTCCAGCCACACAGAACCAGCGGCAGTCTCAGAATACTCCGAGCTCTCACAGCTCAGCACACCTGCACCTGCTGTTTACACCGCCCAGAGGGCCTGTTCCCTGTCTGGCTAGTTTCCACTTGTCCTTTCCGTCACTTCCTCTTGGAACCTTTTCTTGACCACCCAATAATCAGTGATGGGTCCCTCTTAGGCATTCCTAAAGTATTTTGTGCATAGGTTTATCAAAATATTGTCTGTTTATCTCTCTACATCCCCCTGCTCCCCTACCAACTGTTACTTCCTGGAGAGCAAGAACTATTTTCTCTTTCACGGATATATCGCCAGGCCTAGCACAAACCCTAAAAAATATTTATTCAGTGAGTAAGTCAATAGTGAATGGATTCCATGGAGTCATGAAAATAATATTTGAACGGAATAGACAGACCTGAGTTTTGTACCTGGTTCTGCCACTTCCTGGATGGTTTCTGTTCACTGCTTATTATTTGAATCGAACCAGATAAGCTTTCAGGTTCCTTCCAGATCTATGATTTATAAATGCATAATGCAGGTAAAGTAAGTGTATCAAATCGTACAGAGCTGACAACCTTAAAGGACGGCTAGGAAATTCCTGTATTAAAAAAATACTTTGAGGCCAGGTGTGCCGATTCACACCTGTAATCATAGCACTTTGGAGGCCAAAAGAGGAGGCCCCTTTGAAGCCAGGAGTTCAAGACCAGGTTGGGCAACAGAGACCTTATCTTTACCAAAAAAATTCTAAAGTTAGCCAAGTGTTGTGGTCAACCCTGTAGTCTCAGCTGCTTGGGAGGCTGAGGCAGGAGGATTGCTTGAGCCCAGGAATTTGGGTCTTTTTTTTTTTTTTTGAGATGGAGCCTCAAGCTGTCCCCCTGGGTAGAGTGCCGTGGCATTACAGCTCACAGCAACCTCCAACTCCTGGGCTCAAGCGAGTCTCCTGCCTCAGCCTCCCAAGTAGCTGGGACCACAGGCGCCCGCCACAACGCCTGGCCATTTTTTGGTTGCAGCCATCATTGTTCTTTGGTGGGCCCGGGCTGGGGATTCGAACCCGCCACCTTAGGTGTATGTGACTGGCACCTTAGCCGCTTCAGCCACAGGCGCTGAGCCAGGAATTTGGGTCTTCAGTGAGCTATGACCCTGTTATACTGCACTCCAGCCTGCACAACAGAGTGCGAACCTGTCTCAAAATTAAAAAAAATTATGTCACCCAATCGAATATGACTATCTTGAAATGTAGCTGTAATATTATGAAATATATATTTGGGTTTCATCTTTTTTCCAGCATAAAACTGCTGAAATCCTTGCAATCACCAAACCAATAAACGTCTTTCGTATGCTAATAAAAGGAGTGCTGGCTGGCAGCCCCTGGCTTCAGGATAGGTGCTGGTCACCAGAAAGACCAAGGCAGGATTAGAAGGTTGGGACTTTTCAACCCCATCCTCCAACCTTCTGGGAGGTGAGAGGTGAAGGTTAAGTTGATGACAATGGCCAATGAGTTAATCAATTATGCTTAAGTATGAAATCTCCTTAAAACACCAAGGACAGGCTTCAGAGAGCTTCCAGAAAGCTGAACAGTGGAGGCTCCGGGAAGGAGGTACGCCTGAAGGCGTAGAAGCTCCATGCCCCTTGCCATGAGCTCTGCCTATGCGTCTTTCCAATTTTGTATGCTAGAAACTATACCTATGTAATATCCTTTGTAATAAATTAGTACATGTGTCCCCCTGAGTTCTATAAACTGCTCTAGCAAATTATTCAAACCCAAGGAGCAGGTTGTGGGAGCCCCAGTTTACAGTCTACCAGTCAAAAGCACCGGCAGACCCACCTGGGGCTTGTGGCTGGCCTGGGAAGAGGGGCAGTCTTGTGGGCCTGAGCTCTCACTCTGTGGGGCTGACGCTATTTCCAGGCAGATTGGAATCAAATTGGAAGACAATTAGCTAATATTCAGAACAGAACTGATTATGAGCTTGATGTGTTAGGAAAAAACACACATCTGGTGTCAGAAGCATGTTGGGATACAGAAGAAAGTGAGTTTGGGGCTTTTTTTGTCCTACTCATACAATAACTCACTCGGAAAAGACATTATGGACCTATTCTTTTTTTTTTTTTTTTTTTGAGACAGAGTCTCACTATCTCACCCTTGGTGGAGTGCTGTGGTGTCACAGCTCACAGCAACCTCAAACTCTTGGGCTTAAGAGATTCTCTTGCCTCAGGCTTCCAGGTAGCTGGGACTACAGGCACCTGCCGCAACACCTGGCTATTTTTTTATTGTGGTTGTCATTGTTGTTTAGGAGGCCCAGGCCAGGTTTGAACCCGCCAGCCCCGGTGTATGTGGCCAGCACCCTAACCACTGAGCTATGGGTGCCGAGCCTGTGGACCCATTTTTAACATGAGCACCAACCTTGTGTGATGGGCTATTTTGGCTGAGGTGCTCTGGCCTTTTGGGTCTTCCCAGATCTGTAAACCAGCCGAACCATGAGGTACAAACATGCTCTGTTCCTGCAGGATCAGCATGGCAGTGTCTGCATCGCTTTCAGGAGAGCTCTAATGGTTGCTATCAGGGCCCCTACCTCATTCCCATTCTCTGATTTTCACCTGCACCTGGGGTGGACAGTTCTCACACACACTGATGGCTGCCCACCTGAAGCACCCCCCATGCCTCTTAGCTTTCTGCAGCATGAGGAACTGCAGTTAATGTCCCAAGGCTAAGCCTCCAGCCAAAGGGTCTTGCAGTCATTAGCTAAATATCCCCCCTCGAAGGGAAAATCCTAGGTGCATTCTGTACCTCAGGAAGGTTGCAGGCAGGATTGAGCCTCAGCTGCCCACGGTGGTAACACCTCAATGATGTACCATTTATTGGCTTTCTCTCTTGCTCAACCTCACTTCTGCAAACCGACTACCTGAATCTGGGTCCTTATCTCAAGCACTGCTTTTGGGGAAATGTGAATTAGGGCAGGATCTGAAAATGCATTAGTCCATGGCGTTTATTCACTCAACATTTATTGATTCTAACGGGTTGGGCAGCGCAGTAGATGCTGAAAATACAGTGGAGGATCAAATCTCCTGGGTACGCAGATCCATAGTGCAGTGACCACTACATCAGACTAAACATGGGTGCCACCAGTTGTGAAGCACAGCCAGGTTAGGGGCCCTGAATTGCCCCTTGACAAAATTACATTTGGTAAGTATTAAGAGAGGGGAGGACAGAGGATAGGCCAAGCAAATGCATCTCGACCAAACTAGGGTTTAGTTTGGGGTGTCATGTCCTAGCTGGAGGCCTTGCTAAAAGCTTCTAGATCTACAGTAAGAGCTACAGTAATTCCACTGCTGATTTATTGTATGAACCAGTAGTGCTTCATAAAAGCCCAATCACGCCCTCTGCCTCCCAAAATCCCAAGAGAGAACAAACACACATGCCACCTGCAAGGACAGCTATTTTTCACGACATTGAAAACTCTATTCTTCTGTATTATGGCCTTGACCAGGCCCTCCTTGTGCTATTTAGGGGGGAAACCTGAGTTTATATAATAATGTGAAACTTATAGGACTTTTTTCCTTTCTTATTCCTGAGTCATCTTCTTGAGACATTAGTACACTTTTATGTCTAATGAGAAACCTGTTCTGAGGCTTTCTTACCTAAAACGCATTGTTTTAAGGCTCCTCTGCCAAACTGTTCCCTGGTCCTGGGAAAGTACTTTCTCCCCATCAGTGGGGAACTTGGGTCCTGAATCCCAGCCAATGGCCCAGCCTCTGATGCTCTCAGAGTTCCAGCAGCCTTTCTGCAAGACTAACCATGGGACTAAACTCTATGCAATTTTTACCACCTCCTATCAGTTTTTTCTTTTTGAGACAGAGTCTCACTTTGTTGTCCTCAGTAGAGTACCATGGCCTCATAGCTCACAGCAACCTCAAACTCTTGGGCTTAAGCGATTCTCTTGCCTTAGTCTCCCTAGTAGCTAGGACTAGGGACCAGTACCTGCCACAACATTCAGCTATTTTTAGAGACCAGGTCTCACTCTGGCTCAGGCTGGTCTCAAACGTGTGAGCTCAGGCAATCCACAATCCACCTCCCTCCGCCTCCCACAGTGCTGGGATTACAGGTGTGAGCCACTGTGCCCAGCCTGCCGCCGCATATCAAGTAAACATTTTAGGGTGGTGTCTGTGGCTCAGAGGAGTAAGGTGCCAGCCCCATATGCCAGAGGTGAGGAGCTCAAACACAGCCCCCGGCCAAAAACTGCAACAACAAAAAAATTTTTTTTTTTTTTATGACAATGTAGTTTTCACCCAATGCTGAGAATTGATGTTATTGAGAACTTTTATGTATTCAAATAGCTTCCTAAATTTTTTTCTATCTCAGCACATAACGTACCATTTACTTATCTCTTCAACCAGACTCTAAACTCACTGAAGACAGAGATAATGTCTTATTTATTATTGTATCTCCAGGGCCTAGTATTGTAAGTATTTAATAAATGTTAGTTGACTAAATAAATTAAGGCCTGCACCAGGTCAGGGTCTTTTAATTGCTAATGAAAGAAAACTCAACCCAAAGTAGCAAAAAAACAAAGAAAGCAAGCCAGCCAGCCAGCCAGTATATTAGTTTATGTAATTGCAAAGTCCAAGGTTCAAATCATGTTATAAAGGGCTATATTTTTTCAATTTTTGTTCTCCTCTCCACTGTGTTTGGCTTCACTGTCACATAGGCTTTCTTTACCGAGTCCCCTGGTATAGCAAAGGCAGTTCCCAGTGCTGCATGGGTCTGGCTCCAAACCAGTCACAGCAGCTAGAGGCCAGGGCTGCTCTGCTTGGCCAGGCTTAGGCCACATGCTTGCCCTTGAAACTGGAGGTTGGGGAACATGAGAGCCATAGAAGTACCATGGGCTGAGACGTGTGTGCACGTGTGTTGGGGGTGGTGTGGGGAACAGGGGTGCTAGTGATTTAGAGCAATTCCAGTTGTACTACCGTGGGCTGAGATGTGTGTGCATGTGTGTTGGGGGTGCTGTGGGGAACAGGGGTGCTGCTGAGCTAGAGCAATTCCACTTTACTACCAGGGGCTGAGACGTGTGCGTGTGTGTTGGGGTGGTGTGGGGTGCAACTGAGCTAGACCAATTCCACTTTTACTCCCATTGCCAAGTTCCATGTATTTCCCTGAGATCAGACCTCTGTGGGGCAGGCACGCCAGCTCACACGGGACTTGGTCAGCTCTTCCCCAGAGGTGGGGGCCGCCCTTTCTGCGTGGAGTGTTCCGGAGACTCTGAACACCCTGCCTACAGCCTGGTCCTGCCTGTCGTCTTCCGGCTCTGAATGTTTCCAGTGAGCTGCACAGTTCACGCAAGGTCCTTCCAGGCACTTTGGCAACCAGTGAGTCATGTACACAAAGAACTATTCAAAGCAAAATGTGGTCAGTTCTCCACGAGAGTAGTGAAAAGATGTTTGGAGAGCAGAGATAAAGCCGTAGAACATCTGGCTGGGAGGATGAGAGCAGACAGCCGATTCAGGGACGATCAAGAACTAGGACAAGCTGAAGGGCAGAGTGAATAATGATAACAACAGAGATAATAACAACAGCTAATACATCCAGGATTTACCAAGAGTAAGCTCTAAGAACTTTGTGTCAATGCTATAAATCTTCACAATTCTTTCAAGTAGGTATAATTATTTCCCCCATTTTAGAGATAAGTAACTTATTCAAGGTCACATAGCAAGCAAGTGGCCAAACACAATTCCTATCACAGACGTATAGGTACGGGGGTAGCCTTGACTTATACTTCTTTGAGCAGCTGTTTCATCTTTCCCAGTGGAAAAAAGGGAAAGATGAAAAACGGACTGAAATATTCTGAAAGCAGAAAAGTGTTTAGTTCACCTTCGCCCCTCTTTGGAACAGAGGTGTGCTCTACTCTTAGGTAGAAGCTAAACATATGTTCACTCTTAATAGACCATCTTGTCCCCCAGTAAACAAGTACAGTAAGGCCTCTGTAAGCTGAGGACCAGACAGGCTGTAACAAAGTGGTAAACATACAGAGGTGGTCACCATAAAGAACGAGGCTACCGTGCATGTGGTGCGTGTCTGGTCTATGGAAACTGGGTCAACTATAGAGTTCCACTGTATTTAAAGGCCCTGGAAGGCATGTTGGTACAAGCTTGTCGTCCCAGCCACTCTGGAGGGTGAGACAGGAGGATCAGGACGGCTTCAGCCCAGGAGTTCTCTGCTGCAGCGCACGATGGCAGGGCCCGGGAATAGCCACTTCACTCCAGCCTGGGCAACACAGTGAGATCTTGTCTCTAAAACAAATAAATAAAAGCGGTGTGCTAGAGGAACGAGCACGGTTGCACAAATACACTGTCTTCCACAGAGGTCACAGCGTAGACAGGAAGTTAAGGATCTGACTAAGGGAGGCTTTGCCTCTGACTCAGTGAGGGCCTCCGGCCAAATGACCTTAAGGCTCCAAACTACAGATTTTCCAATAGTAAAAGAGGGGAAAACAGGTATCCAACGTACTACTGTGTGATTGAGATCAAGTGTGCAGAACTTTAATCCAGTGCGTGGCTGAACACCACAAGTCCGCTATTACTATTGTTAGCTCTGCAAGAGAAAAGGTCTTTCTGGCTCCTTTTCTGTAAGGAAAACCATGGTTCCTCCGGCCGGGCCCCCCTCACGAGGTCGAAGCAGTCGAGAAAGCGTTTTGAACTGCTCGGAGCGGGCGCTGCGGGGACACGACCCCACTAGCACGCTGCGGCCCACCTTCCATTTCCTTCTCTTCCTTTTCGGGAAAGCCGAGCCTCCCCCACGCCTCCAGTTCTTATTTTCTTGCCTCGCCAGGTCGCTGGCCTCTTTCTGGCTTCTCGCCGCCACCTCCCCGCCGTGCAGGCTCCGCCGCATCAGCGGCCAGGGCTGGCGACCCGGTCCCCGCACCCTCCGTCCTTCCCCCGGGCTCTCGCCGGCCGCGGCCGCCTTCGGAGGCCGGGGCTCCCGCCGGGATTGACGCGCTGGGGGAGGAGCGGTTTCTCGGTGCGCGCCTCTCAGGAGCATTACGGCGAGGCTCG
>NW_003852461.1:9413971-9418549 GCF_000181295.1 Otolemur garnettii | reverse complement strand
CCTTCGGGTGCAGCCGCCGCGTCCTCGGTGAATTGTAGGCTGAGGCTCTTAGTTGACAGTGGTGAATCCAGCCGAGCGCCGGTGTTTCCCGGAGGAAGATGGATGATGGGCAGGGTTCTTTCTCCCTCGGCCCTTTCACTTCTATTTCAGGAGTCTGGAAGTAAGCAAGCGGCGAGACTGGTTTCCAGCCCTTCCACCTACTCGTGGTCATGGGTTACCACCCTCCTTCCTCCATACCTCCAAATAAAAAATGAATTACAGTGGGGGTTTGTAAAATCTGTAGCATGTCTTTGTGCTACATACTTATATGTATAAGACAGTAGACATTTTTGGTTTTAATAAAACCATATTTCTGTGAATGATGATGTCTCAAGAAAGGAAACATCCACATGAAGGACTTTTTTTTTGACAGTTGTATTCCTGTGGCTCTGAATCTTTTTGGTTTCCTGACATTTCTTAAAGATTGTGGACTTCCCAAAAAGGTCCTTTCTTAACTGCTGACTTCCACAGTGTTACTCTTGCACTTTTTAAGTTTAAAGCTAACAACTCGATAAAAGCTTTATGCTTCATTTTTTTCTTACCAGCTTTATAACATATTTCATTTTCTCCTTCGGAGATAAAAATAGCAAATGCTTATAAGAGAGTGGGCTCTACTGTCGCTCTGATACGGGTTCAAATTCTGACTGTTGTTTTCTAACTTGGGACGTTGGCTAAGTTTGTTACACCTAGTTTTAGTTTCTGCATCTGGAAAATGGGAATTTTAAGTGGCACGATTTGTGTAATGCACTTAACATAGCTATAACCTATACTGGCTGTCATTGTTAGTACATTGTACGTGTAATAACTAGTAGATGGATTTCTGACAGGAAATGGTTACTTTTTTGGGTAAAATACTTGGCTCTTCTTTCTTTTCTTTTTCTTTCTTTTTTTGGAGACAGAGTCTCACTGTGTTCTTCATTCTAGAGTGCTGTGGCGTGATAGCTCACAGCAGCCTCAGACTCCTGGTTCAAGTGATCCTCCTGCCTCAGCAACCAGAGTAGCTGGAATATAGGCTCCATAATGCCCTGCTAGTTTTTCTGTGTTTATAGAGACTGGGTCTCACTCTTGCTCAGGCTGGTCTTGAACTCCTGAGCTCAAGTGATCTTCCCACCTTGGCCTCCCCGAATGCTGAGATTACAGACATGAGCCACCACACCCGGCACTGGGTCTTATTTTTGATGGCAGTAATCTTTTAAAAAATGATGTTGCTGGACATGCATTCTTAGTATTAATTTATCTTTAATAATCAAAAATTTATCTCTGAAATCATCGTGTTGATCAAGTAAGTGCACATGAAAGAAGTTAAGAAACGTACACTGTTCTCTCTTAATGGAATTTGCCATCAGATGGGACAAGACAGCACTACATAAAATAATCAGTTGGGTCCAACACAAAGTGCAAACAAGGATAGCCTTGCAAAGTTATGGAATTAAGTCAGGCAGTGGGAGCGGAGACTCTTGGGCCACGGACATGGTTGGGGATTGACTGGGTGCGGAAGGGGGGACACTGAGGACCTGCAGGATGTGCAGGTTTCCAGCTTTACAACCGGGTGGATGATGGTGGCAGTCATTGGGGTCGGGGAGTATGGGAAGAAGAGGGGTTTGAAGTTGGGAGATGCACCAGGATGGAGATGATGATTCAGTTTTGGACATGCTGATTTTGAGGTACTCATGAATCATTCAGAGTTAAATATCTATTAGGTTTTTGGTGTAGGTTTAAGGTGCAGAAGAGAAATTGGGCTAGATCTTGATTTGGGGGTCATAGCAAGTAGACTGCATTTGATGCCAGAGGAGTTGATGAGGTTGTCCAGGAAAAGTGTGTAGACCTAACTTGGAGAGAAAGCCAGGAACTACTGTTAGTAATGAGATGCTATTAGCTTATTGTGAATTAAAGGTCAATAGCAAATATAATTGAATGACACTTGTGAATACTTGTGCTGCTTCTTGGTTTTCTGCTACGAGTAGTATGATATATATTCTGGAGGTGAACTCCAGACTCCTCCAGTTTAGCTCTCCAGGCTTTTCCTGCCCAGCTTTGATGCCCCAGCACTGCCCTTCATTGAGTAAAATTGGGCAAGTTTCTTTACCCTACTTCTCCCTTATTTTTCTTGTCTATAAAATAAAGATAATATTAGGACTTACCTCATAGGGTTGTTGTGAGGATTAAATAGATATCTCTCAAGTTCTTAGAACAGTGCTTTGTATAAGTACCTAGTATCAATTTTTTTTTTTTTTGAGACAGTCTCACTCTGTTGCCCCAGGTTAGAGTGCCTTGGCATCCAAGCTCACAGCAACCTCAAACTCCTAGGCTCAAGCGATCCTCTTGCCTCAGCCTCCCTGAGTAGCTGGAACTACGGATGCCTACTATCAAATATTATTACTCTTTCTTTCTTTCTTTTTTTTTTTGAGACCATTTTATTGTCACCCTCGGTAGAGTACTATGGCATCACAGCTCACAGCAACCTCAAACTCTTGGGTTCAAGCAATTCTCTTGCCTCAGCCTCCCAAGTAGCTGGGATCACAGGCACCTGCCACAATGCCTGGCTATTTTTTGTTGCAGTTGTCATTGTTGTTTAGCTGGCCCAGGTCAGGTTTGAACCCACCACCTTCGGTGTATGTGTCTGGCGCTATAACCACTGTGCTACAAGCACTGAGCCAATTATTATTATTTTTTTAAAAATAGGCACAGGGTCTCGCTGTTGCCCAGGCTGGTCTTGAACTACTGGGCTCAAGCAATCATTTCACCTTAGCCTCCCAAAGTGTTGGGATTACAGGTATGAGCCACCGTGCCTGGCCTCAACAAGTTTTTAGTTTCAGTATTTATGATGTGGCTGAGGATTATTTGTTGTATGGTAATTGTTCGCATGCTGTGCATATATGAAATTTGTGAAGCCTACTGTTGTTTGCAATCTTTTTTTTTTTTTGTAGTTTTTGGCCAGGGCTGGGTTTGAACCTGCCACCTCTGGCATATGGGGCCTGGCACCCTACTCCTTTGAGCCACAGGCACCGCCCGCTGTTTGAAATCTTATTCCTTTTTAAAGCTTCACGATGGTTCAGTAACTTTGACTTTAAAAAGAATTATAATGGTCTCTTTGCTGGCTCAGTCTTTTTTTTGGCCCTTTGCTGTTAATTTTTGAGGCTGTGGTGTGTTGATTTCTGAAGACTCTTTATATTTGTGTCACTGATTATACTGCTTAATTGAACTAATCATGTATGCATGGTCCATATTAAGTAATTGTCTCTTTATTTGTTTGCCCTCCCTGCCCCTTCCCCCCTTTTTTTAGACCATTTTTCTCTGTTGCCCGGGCTAAAGAGCAGTTGCATCATCATAGCTCACTTTAGCCTCAAACCAACTTGACTTAAACTATCCCCCTGCCGCAGCCTCCTGAATGAATGGCTGTAACTACAGGTGTGTGCCACCATGCCCAGCTTATTATTATTATGATTATTATTTTGTAAAGATGGAAGTCTTGCTATGTTTCTTAGGCTGGTCTTGGACACCTGGCTTCAAGTGATCCCCCAGACTTGGCCTCTGTAAGTGCCGGGATTACAGGCGTGAGTCACTCGGTACCTGGCCTGCCCTCTGCTTTTTGAGGACAAGGCCCATGCATTTCTAGAATGTTGGCTATTTGTATATTAATGGTCTAGGATTTCGATTGGATTATTTTGTCCTATCACTTGATACTCAACATTATTGATGAGCATCTGTGTATATTTACTATATTCTTATCTTCATAACCCTGAGAAGCAGAAGAACAAAATAAAGAATGTGGGGGCCAGGAACGGTGGCTCACGTGTCTGATCTTAGCACTTTGAGAGGTCAAGGTAGGAAGATTGCTTGAGCCCAGCAGTTTGAGACCAGCCCCAGCAACACAGCAAGACCAGGTCTCTACAAAAAATTAAAAATTTAGCTGGATGCAGTGGCACACACCTGTAGTCTTAGCTAGGTGAGAGGGTGAGGCAGGAGATTTGCTTGAGCCCAAGAATTTGAGGTTGCGGTTAGCTATGATGGCACCACTCCAGCCGGGCAACAGAGTGAGGCCCTGTCTGAAAAAGAGAAATAATGTAGGGTCTGTGATCGGTTTGCACAGCTTGGAATTCTGCCTATATCACATAATAGCTGTGTAATTCTGAGCAGTTGATTTAACCTCTCTGTCTTGGTTTCCTGGTCAGAATAATGGGGATAACAGCCTTTATAAAGTTGATGTGAGAATTAAATGACTTACTATGTACGAAACAGTTAGAACTGTACCTGGAACATAAATATTGAAAAAACCTTACTTATTGCTATTATTGTTCCTATATTATTTACTTTTTATCATTATTACCGTTTTTTCAGATGAGGAATTGAGGTCTAGAAAAAGTGATACATTTGCCTAAATTGGGACTCAAACCCTTGTCCTCCGATTTCAAACAGTATTCTGTTTTTATCTGGCTACATTTTCTTTTTTTTTGAGACAGAGCCTCAAGCTATCCCCCTGGGTAGAGTGCCATGGCATCACGCTCACAGCAACCTCCAACTCCTGGGCTCAAGCGAGTC
>NW_003852461.1:9411160-9411759 GCF_000181295.1 Otolemur garnettii | reverse complement strand
AGAGTCTAGCCCATCCTGGGCCAATGCCCTTCTCTGACTTGAGAGAGAGATGTGATGGTGTCAGCCCCACTGAAATTTCAAGGAGTAAGTTCCTTACCAGAAAACAAATAGTTTTTAACCTAAGAAGGAGAATACAAGTGCTGGTCACACCAAAAAAAGGATGTTCTTTAAAATAGTCATTTCAGGCTGTTCTCCATTGCCGTAATTATTTAAATTTATGGCAGTATAACCAGCCGTCCTACCTGCAGTTCAGATGGAACTGGGGAGGTACAGAGAAAGCCGGTGTCACTTGAGCTGTGACTTCCCTGTGTCCTGACTGTGTCAGATTTAGCTCAGACCGTAGTGCCCACCCATCGCCCTCCTGGGGATGTCTCCTGGGCTTTAGTTATTGTGGCTCCCCCATCCTTTCTTCTGCGTCTGGACTTCTGCGTTACCTAGAGCTGTTCCTGTTCTGCTCTGACACCAGGAAACCTGCCCTCCAGCCCCAGCAGCCGTCCGAGGATTTTTATCATCTTTGCCTCAGATGCAGTGACTGGTGTGGGGTCTCAGGGGTGAACTTCTCAGTGACTCCACCGCAGCTCCTTTCTCACCTGACATCA
>NW_003852461.1:9394649-9410899 GCF_000181295.1 Otolemur garnettii | reverse complement strand
GAATCCCTCCCTCCCCCCTCAGTCTGTCTTTACTTGACGTCTCACATAAATGAGGTTACGCAGCGTGGAGCCTCTGCTTCCTCACTTAGCAGGTGTTTACCATGTTTCAGTCCACACCTCCCTCCTTTTTATGGCTGAATACTGTTCTCTCTATCCGCACAGAGGTTCATCTAGGAGTGAACTGCTGTCAGCTCGTTCTGTCTGTTCGCTCCTCAGCAGTGCGTGAGGCTCCCCTTTCTCCACACCCTCTCTAACCCTTACCCTGGTGCATCTCTTGATTTTTGACATTCCAACGAGTGTGAATTGGCATTAGTGTGAATTGGCATTTCGTGCTGGTTTTGATTTGCATTTCCTTAATGACTGTAAGTATTTTTCATGTGCTTATCAATGATTCACATATCTTGTTTGGTGAAACATCTAGATCTTTTGCTCATTTTTAAATGGGATCATTTGTCTTATTTTTGAGTCGCTGGAGTTCTTTATGTGTTCTGGATGTAAGTCCTTTATTGGATATGTGATTTACACATACTTTCTGTCTGGCTTGTCTTTTCACTTTCCCAGTGGTGACTTTTGAAGGTTTTTAAATTTTGATGAAGTCCAGTTTATTAGTTTTTTGCTTTTATGCATCATGGTTTTGGTGTTTTAGCCAAGACCCTTGGTCGAATTCCGGGTCATGACGATTTTCTTCTCTGTTTTCTTTTAAATATTTTATAGCTTTGGTTCTTGCATTTAGATTTATGATCCATTTGCACTAAGTTCTGGGCATGATTTGAAATCAAGATCTGTCTGTCTTTTGCATGTGGATGTTGAATGGTTGAAACACTCTTTGTTGAAAAGATGATCTTTGTCCAGTTGAATGGCCTGGTGTCATTGTCAGAAATCTGTCGATCATAAATGTGAGAGTTTATTTTTTGACACTCAGTTCTGTTTTCATTGATTTGTACATCTTTTCTTACATCAATACCATACTGTTCTGATGAGCTTTGCGTTAAAGAAAATTTTGAAATTTATAATTGTGAGTCCAGCACTGTTTTGCTTCCTTTTCAAAACTGTTTTGGCTATTCTGGAATTTTGACATTTCCATACACTCTTTAGGGTCAGTGGTTTGCTAGTTTCTGCAAAAATCTTTTGGGATTTTTGACAGAGATCGCATTGAATCTGTAAATCCATTTGGTGAGAATTGCCCTCTGAACAATATTGAATCTTCCAATCCATGAAATGGAGTGCGTCTTCATTATTTAGATATTATTTAATTTCTCTTAGTATGTTTTGAAGCCTTCAGTATATAGGTCTTATACTTCTCTTGGTAAATTTATTTGTAAATATCTTATTAGTGTTGATGGTATAAATGGAATTAATTCTGTTTTGTTCATTGCTAATATATAGAAATACAGTTGATTTGGAATGTTGAACTTTGACCCTACTGAATTCATTTTTCTAGTAGGTTTTTCTTGTGGGTGTCTTAGAATTTTCTGTGTACAGAATAATTTTGTTCGTGAGTAAAGATTACTGTATTCACAGTTGTCTTGAAGTTTCACATTTAAGTATGTTTTGGTGGGCAGATGCTACAGGTAAGGGAAGAGGGAAACAGTTGGGAAGTATTTAGGAGTTAGAATAAACAGGCTTTAGGAGCTAATTATATACAGTTTATACTAGGATTTATTTTGTACATTTTTGGGTAAGAAGATTCTGGCTTTACTTTTATGAAGTAGGGAGGGTGTTTAAGAAAAAATTATGTCCTTTTGAGAGGATTAACTTTTTGTAGTAGAGATTATTTTCTCTATTTTTAATTGCCAATTTCAAGTCAGTGTTAATATTTATAAATGCTTAATTTTTTTTTGTGTTAATATGTTCCATGAAGTAGGGAGCAGTATTATCACCGTATTTTAATTGATGAAATTGAGATACAGCAAAATGCTGTGGGTCACAGCAATAGTCTCTGCGTCTCCATACACGGTACTTTCTAGTGTAAAAATAATTTGGAGGGGGTTATTCCAAAACTGTGTCAGATGAGATCCACTAGACTTCTGACCTCTGGTCACCCCCACACTGCCAGAAAGGAGGTGTGTTTAAAATGTTCAGTGTGTTATATAGAAGGACAGTCTTCGTTCTTTCGTCTCACATAGCAGCCTGCAGGTTGTAGCCTTCTTGAGTTTCGTGGTTACTCTGGTCCAGTCCTGTGTTCCTGAAGATTTTAACTAGAGACATAAAGACAGTCCCTCAGATCCCAGCTTTGCTTAGCTGTATGTAGAGAGGGAGAGAGCTAACAAGGGTGGTGGCCGTTACAGTGTTCTTCTAAATATGTTAGTAGACATTTTCATTGGGTGTCTTCCTAGACCTCATGGGCTAGGTCTTTGCAAATAGAGAAATCATTACTGTGAACTGTAGCCAGTGTTACTAGTCTTTGGAAACTTGCCCCTAGGGAAGGATGCCTTAGGAGCTTACCAGATCTAAAGTCAGACCCTGCCTCTACCTTTCATAAGCTTAGGCAAGTTACTTTATTTTTGAAATTTAGCTAAAAATATGTATTCTCTCTGATTGTACAATAATACGTGTTGCTGCAGAACACGTGGAAATATAGAAGTCCTCAAAGAGAAGATAAAAATCACCCGTAATTCTTTAGTCAGACAGAAGTCTCCACCCCCATGGAGCTTACGTTCTAGTGATAATCTTTGCAAAAACTAGACATAATGTAACCAATAGAGACATTTGTGACTGTCCATGCTGTGGACCGTGTAAGCAGATAGAAAAGAGAACAGTGGTGAAGGATGAGGACTCTGCGTCCAGATCTTGACCTCTAGTCCTTATCAGTCATGTGACCAAGTGCTTGACCTGTGTTGCTGGCTTAATTACTGGTGTTATCTACTGATATGGAAATATTTCCAACATATATTACGTGTATAATGTCATATATCAAAAAAAGATTATTGTGCGATGTCATGTGTGAACATTAAAAAATAAGGATTTCATATATATGATGATGTGTGTACACCAGTTTCTTGAAGGATAACCAAGAAAATAAATATGAAGTAGTTATATTTGGTGAATAGGTGAATTAGAAATGGTAGACAGAGATACCTTTTGTCTTCACCTCATTGAGAAGTTTGAATTTTATTTTTCTTCCAAAGTTTGAATTTTTTAATGCCATCCACATACTCCTTTTATTATTATTATTATTATTATTTTTGCAGTTTTTGGCCAGGGTTGGGTTTGAACCCACCACCTCTGGCATATGGGGCTGGTGCCCTACTCCTTTGAGCCACAGGCACCACCCAGAATTTACCTCTTGTATTGCTTATTTATTTATTTTTTTCAATTTTTGGCTGGGGCTGGGTTTGAACCTGCCACCTCTGGCATATAGGACCAGCGCCCTACCCTTTTGAGCCACAGGTGCCGTTCCTCTTTTCTTTATATTGGAAAAATCTTGTTTCCTCTGCTTCTTTTAGTAACTTATTTACATAATAGTAGAGCTCGAGTAATTCTGGAACCAGCTTTTTGCAGATATGCTAAAGACACGTTAGAGACCATTTTGCAATAAGTAAACAAATTATATATCTCAAAAAATTGTTTAAAAAATGTTTCACATAGAAGAGTATTATGACTAGATTGTGATTATTTTCCCTTATTAAATATTTACCTATTTGACAGTAATAGTTGCATAGAAACCAATGCAGTTATAGATTGGTTTACTCTGAAAGGCATTTTAAAAGTATTAGGTAGTTTCTAACTTTATTTATTTATTTATTTTTTTCTTTGAGATAGAGTCTCATTTTATCATTCTGGTAAAAGTGCCATGGTGTCATAGCTCACAGCAACCTCAGACCCTTGGGCTCAAGCAGTTCTCCTGCCTCAGCCTCCTGAGTAGCTGGAACTATAGTTGCCCACCACAATGCCCGGCTGTTTTTTTAGAGATGGGGTCTCGCTCTTGCTCAGGGTGGTCTCAAACTCATGAACTCAGGCGATCCACCCGCCTCCTCTCCCAGAGTGCTGGGAATACAGGGTGAACCTCCCCTCCTGGCCCTAAATTCATTCTCGTTCTCTACCATTTATTTCCCTTTTCTGTCTCTTAACCCTCATTATCTGTCTCTTCATTTCTCTCTCCCCCCATTGTCTCTGACTCTGAGGATTAAAGATGGATTAGATACGGTCCCTGCCCTTCAGGAGCTCACATCATTTGCTCTATTCTATAGTAGTAGTCTTTTCTTTTTTTTATTAATTTAATTTTTAATTAAAATCATAACTGTATACATTTATGGGGTACAATGTGATGATTTGATATACAACGCAGAATGCTTAAATCTAATTAATATGACCAACACCTCACTTTTTTTTTTTTTTTGAGACAGAGTCTCACTATGTCACCCTCAGTAGAGTGCTGTGACGTCACAGCTCATATCAACCTCAAATTCTTGGGCTTAAGCAATTCTCTTGCCTCAACCTCCCAAGTAACTGGGACTATAGGTGCCCGCCACAACACCCAGCTACTTTTTTTTGTTTTTTTTTTGTTTTTTTTTGCAGTTGTCATTGTCGTTTAGCAGGCCCAGGCCGGGTTCAATCCCGCCACCCTAGGTGCATGTGGCTGGCACTGTAACTACTGTGCTATGGGTGCCGAGCCTCCTCACTTATTTTTTGTGGTAAGGCATTTACACTTTGCTCTTAGTTATTTTGAAATACACCTTTGCATAGTGCACATTAGGTGAGATCCACCAATCGCCCTTCCCCTTTCCCCTCCCTCGGTCCCCCCCCCTTGCTAGACTGTATTTGTGTTTTGTCACTGGTCTGTATGAGTGTCTAAGTGTTTATATATTGGTTTGGTAATAGTGGGGAGTACATTGGATACTTTTTTCCCCATTCTTGAGATACTTTACTAAGAAGAATTGTTCCAGCTCCATCTAGGTAAACATAAAAGATTTAGTCTCTGGTCCCAAAACAGCTCTAAGAGTGTTCTTTAGTTACTTTGTAGGGAGGGAACTGGGTGTCTCTCTCTTCTATCCTCATTTTCCTCCCACTTGTGCTCCTCTGCATGCATTAAGCACCTCCTGTGTGTCAGGCGCTCTGCTGGAGGGTGCAGGATGAATAAGATCAAGGCTGGCTGCTTCATTGTTTGATTCCTTGCAAGGAGAAAGGGAAATAGATTCCAAAACAATCTGACAGAGGTATTGTTTGGATACAGTCCTTGATAGAAAATTGCCACCAGAATTAGAGATTATACATTTTCTTCCTTTTTTTTTTTTTTTTGTGAGACAAGGTCTTGCTCTGTCACCCAACCTGGAGTGCAGTGGCCTGATCACAGCTCACTGCAACCTTCAGCTCCTGGACTCAGTCCTCCTGGCTCAGCCTCCTGAGTAAGCAGGACTACAGGTGCACGCCACCATACTCAGCCAAGTTTAAATTTTTTTATAGAGACAGGGTCTTACTGGTCTTACCAGTCTGGTTCCCAACTCTTGGACTCAAGTGATCCTCCTGCCTTTGGTCTCCCAGAGTGCTGAGATTATAAGCAGGAGCCACCACGCTGGGTCTGATTTTCTTTAATTGTAGACATTAACCCGTTTTGAGACATTTACACTGAATAAGAGCATAGCAGGGTCCAGTCAGAGGTGATGTTTTCCCGGCTGATTCCTCACGGAGGTGGCAGAGGTGCTTCTGAGCGTGAGTGTTGCTGACCTGAGGAGCCAAGTTCTTCTTTATCCCCCAGCAGTCTTTATACTTGGGGTTACATTACCACTACTCCAGAGAAACCTTTGCAGTTCTTATGCTTCCTCAGAGACTGTTTACAACCTTGGACTTTCCTATCACTGAAATCAAACTAAGTGTCAGCAAGGCAAAGTTCTTTCAGTGGCGGGTCTGCTGCCGGTAGGGCTTCCAGGCCTGCAGGCTGCATTTCCTTGAATGCACACAGAGAAACAGGCTGTTTTGAAAGCAGAGGAGGCGTCCCTCACCCGAGTGACACAAACAGGAATCATGAGGCTTCATAGAGGACGTGATACAGCTCTTGAAAGTTATTGGACCTGTCTAAAACATACCTGATTTGTAGTTTTCACCACCTAGATGGAATAATGATGCTTTTAAGTTAAATTATAAACATCATTTGTATATCTAAAACGTAAGGACATTTTCCTGTATTATTACAGCACTGTTTTTACACATGAGAAACATTGAAAAAAAATAACTCTAGGCTCAGCGCCTGTGGCTCAAGTGGCTAAGGCACCAACCACATACACCTAAGGTGGCAGGTTCGAATCCCCAGCCCGGGCCAGCCAAACAACAATGATGGCTGCAACCAAAAAATGGCCAGGCGTTGTGGCGGGCGCCTGTAATCCCAGCTACTTGGGAGGCAGAGGCAGGAGACTCGCTTGAGCCCAGGAGTTGGAGGTTGCTGTGAGCTGTGATGCCACAGCACTCTACCCAGAGGGACAGCTTAAGGCTCTGTTTCCCAAAAAAAAAAAAAAACTCTTGGAGGCACCCATAGCTCAGTGGGTAGGGCACTGGCCACATACACCCAGCCCAGGCCTGAAAAACAACAGTGACAACTACAATAAAAAAAAAAAATAGCTGGGCGTTGTGGCGGGCTCCCGTAGTCCCAGCTACTTGGGAGGCTGAGGCGAGAGAATCGCTTAAGCCCAAGAATTTGAGGTTGATGTGAGCTGTGACGCCACAGCACTCTACCTAGGATGATAGCTTGAGACCCTGTCTCAGAAAAAACAAAACAAAACAAAAAAACTCTTATGTAATACCTTGTCCATGTTCAATTTCCCATTATTCCCCGAAATGTATCTTATAGCTGGTTTGTTGAGATCAAGATCCAGCAATAACCATATATTGCATTTAATTGTATCTCTTAATTCTGCTGTCCCCCCCATCTTAAATAGGCTTTATCCTTAGTCTTAAGGCTTTTAAAATTTTTTAAATATTTATTTATTTAGAGACATAATATAATTTATTTATTTAAGTAAATAAAATATTTATTTATTTAGAGACATAGTCTCTCTGTGTCACCCTTGGTAGAGTGCTCTGGTGTCACAGCTCACAGCAACCCCAAACTTCTAGGCTCAGTTGATTCTCTTGCCTCAGCCTCCCGAGTAGCTGGGACTACAGGTGCCCCCCACAACACTGAGCTGTTTTTAGAGACAGGGTCTCACTCTTGCTCAGGCTGGTCTTAAACTCCTCAGCTCAGGTGATCCACCAGCTTCAGCCTCCCAGAGTGCTAGGATTAAGGCTTTTTTAAATGCTAAAACTTAACCTTCTGGCTTGGCGCCTGTGGCTCAAGTGGCTAAGGCGCCAGTCACATATACCTAAGGTGGCAGGTTTGAATCCAGCCTGGGCCCGCCAAACAACAATGACGGCTACAACCAAAAAATAACCAGGTGTTGTGGCGGGCGCCTGTGGACCCAGCTACTTTGGAGGCTGAGTCAGGAGACTCGCTTGAGCCCAGGAGTTGGAGGTTGCTGTGAACTGTGATGGTACAGCACTCTACCCAGGGGGATAGCTTGAGGCTCTGTCTCAAAAAAAAAAAAACAAAAAACCTTAACCTTCTTAACCTTGTCCTTACATCTTTATTTATCCATCACATTGACCTGTTGAAGAGACGGTGACCCACCTAGTTTTCCTCTGATTGCTTCCTTATGATACTATCATGTTACACTGTCACCTGTGTTGCCTGTAAAGGTTTGATTAAGTACAGGTTAAACATTTTTGGCACAAATACTTCATAGGCAATACAGTGTTGTTTTTCTTTAATCTATTGTTTTTCTTATCTTTTTCGGGGGGGGGGCAGAGTCTCACTTTGTCACCCTTTGTAGAATCTGTGATACCACATCTCACAGCAACCTCTAACTCTTGGGCTCAATTAATCCTTTTGCCTCAGCCTCCTGAGTAGCTGGGACTACAGGCGCCTGCCACAATGCCTGGCTATTTTTAGAGACGGGGTCTCCCTTTGGCTCAGGCTGGTGTCAAACCCGTGAGGTCGGGCAATCCACCCACCTCAGCCTCCCAAGTGCTGGGATTACACATGTGAACCACTGTGCCTGGCCTTCTTTCTTTTTGAGATAGGACCCCGCTCTGTCACCTAGTTTGGAGAACAGTGGTGTGATCATGGCTCACTGCAACCTCCAACTCCTGGACTAAAGCAATCCTCTTGCCTCAGCCTCCATGTCTGGCTTATTTTTAAATGTTTGTAGAGAAGGGGTCTCATTATATTACCCAGGTTGGTCTTGAAATCCTGGCCTCAAAGGACCTTCCAGCCTCAGCTTCCCAAAATGCTGGGATCACAGGGTGAGCCACTGGCCTGGTTTTTTCCTTCCTTCCTTCCTTCCTTCCTTTTCTTCCTTTTCTTCCTTTTCTTCCTTTTCTTCCCCTCTCGTCCCTCCCCCTTCCTCCCTCCCCTCCCCACCTTCTCCCTCCTTCCCCCTCTTCCTTTCTGTTGCATACATTTATTCACCTGTGTATCTTAGGATAGTAGAATCTGAAAAGGTGGAGATTCTGCTGGTCTTCCAGTTCCTTCAGGATTCTGATGGACGCTGGAAGTGGTGGTGTGGGTCTGGGCACCACCATGTCGGTCTGGGCACCACCGTGTCAGTCTGGGCACCACCGTGTCGGTCTGGGCACCACCATGCGGTCTGGGCACCACCGTGTCGGTCTGGGCACCACCAGCTACTGTTTCCCTGCAGGAACTGCAGCTTCTCTCTTCATCTTGGTTTTGCCAGAGAAGGAGCAAGTGGATTTGGCTTGGTTGGTGCTGATTTCAGTTTTCATTACCAGAGGGAGGCATCACAGCGGGTTCCAGAGTTATTGACAGTCCAGACCTTCTTGGTACATTCGGCCAAGTTGCCACAAACTCTGTGACACCAGCTGCACATGATGCTGGAACCCTGGTACAGCCCACCAGTCACCGGGCTTGGGTTTGTCCCAGGCCTGGAGTATGAGTGTTCTTGTCCTCTTTTCTGGGGGGGGATTTTTAGCTGTCCCTTTTTGCCTTGTCCCTGACACATTCCTTTACCCTTCCCTTCTTCCCTGACTGCTTAGCTGTAAATAGTGCCCGTTCTAAGAACTCTTATTCTCTTGTTTGACATGTGTGTATTCCATTGCAGCCATTCTGGGGGGACTTTGTGGGGGTAACGCAACTGAATTCTCTTATAAGGAGAGTTTAGTATGAACTCCCCTTACTCATCTTTACCCAAGACTTCTTGTCCTGTGGAGGGTGACGAGAGATGAGAGGTGGGCGGAGGTGGGTGACATCATCCTCGGGTGGTGGAGGTTGTGGCTAGACAGGGCATCTGAAGGTCGGGTGGGTTGAGGAAAGGTTAGAAGCAGCATGATTTCCCTCACAGTGGGGGTCCTTGCTGGTTATTCCCGCACCCTCTGGTGAGTGGCCTGAGGAGGTGCTTGCTTGTAATGCTTGCTAACATTGTGAGGCAGGTTGCAGAAATGCAGAGTTGAAAAGAGATGATAAATAGACGTTGGATCATGTTTCCTTGGGAGGGGAATACGGCATTTTCCTATTCATAATTTAGGAGCATAACTTTTGGCCCAATCTTCTTCTCTCTTTGTAGTTAATGTTAACAGCTTATTAAAAGTTAAAAAAAGACTTCCTTTCATTCCTTTCCTCTATCAGCTATTCCTAAGAGTATGAAAAACTGTTATTGGAAAAAGTAATCTGTTGATAAATAATTTTAACTGACATCAGAACGTGTGTATTCATCATATTTTTTTCTTGTATACTTTTTGGATCACGGTATGGTTAAGAAATACTATTTTTTAATTTGGTGCCATTTTCTCATTGCCATTCTACGAAGTCTTTTTAGAAAGTCTCAGTGTAAATACACCCCTTGTTCAGGTTGCAGATATTTTTATGGCTACTATAGCTCAGTTTGGAAATGGCTCTTGTTGCATATCACACTTTATTTTCAAATTAGCACTTGTCACGTAGAATACATTCTACGTGTAGAATTCTATTCATTTGTAATGTGGAGATTGCATTTTTAACATCTATTATTAAACAAAAAGTACCTCTTTTTGAAATAACCATCTTTCATTTCTTTTAGGTTTCACATTTTAACACCTTCTGAAATTATCAGTTGATTGATTTGGAAAATGAATGGTGGTTAGTTGGCAAAGGTTCTTTTTCTTAGCTGTGCATAGAGTAATGTTACATCTTAACAGTTAATGACATCTTGAGTTTGATGACGTACAGTACTTTACCATTCAGCTAACTCATGCGATAGCCCTAGAAACACTGAAATAGTGTGGGATTGGTAGATTTAGTTAATACAATGAGGTAGATAGACAAAGTATTTGTTCTGTCTCTCTGTCTGTCTTTAAGAGCTTTTCCTATTCTCATCTCAGTTTTGATGAAGGGATCAGGATGTGTAAGGACGTTAAACTAAATGTAATGATGAATACTCACATCGTGTAGGCGTCATTGAAAGGCCCAATGAAGTCCTGGAAACTGAAGTGAATGTTCAGAATTTACCCCTTTTGCCCTATCCTCAATCTATTCTCCTCCTCAAAGATTTCATTCCCTCTCCAGCTTTCAAATCTAACATTGTTGTCTTCTTAGGCTCTTCTCTTCCTCGTCTGCTCAGAGTTAACCAATTTTTTTATTAGTAGACTTTTGGGGGGAGTAGTTTTAGTTTTATAGAAAAATGAGTGGAAGTTTGGCGTATTCCCAAATGCAACCCCCCTTCCCAATTTCCCCTATTGCATTAGTCGGTACATTCATTATGATTGATGAGCCAATATTGAAATACAGTATTATTAACTGAAGTCAGTAGATGACGTCAGGGTCACTTTTTGTGTTGTATATTCTGTGGGTTTTGACGACCCGAGTCCTCCATTGCAATATCATAGAATCGTTTCACTGCCCTAAATATCCCTACCTGTTCATTCCTGTCTCCTCCCACCCCTACCCCCAGCTCCTGGCAATCTCAGGTCTTTCTACCATTTTCCATAGTTTTGCCTTTTCCAGAATGTCCTGTAGTCAGAATCATAGAATATGTAGCTTTTTAAGGCTGGCTTCTTTCCCTTAGTGATACTCTTTTAAATTCCTCCATGTCTCTTCATGCTTGCAGCTCATTTCTTTTGCCACTGAGTAAAACTCCGTGGTGTGGATGAACTGCACTTCATTTTCCTGTTCACCTGCTGAAGGACAGCTTGGTTGCTTCCAAGTTTTGTTAATTATGAATAACAAGTTAGCCCCTTAAAATACAAATATGATCTAAAGTCAACTCTAAAAAAAGTTGAGCTGATTCACTATCTTGAGCTTTAAAGAATCTTTGTTTCTATATAAAACATTTCTTTCTAACTGTGCCGTTGGCTCCTAACATTGCTGATACATCTGTGATTGAATATGAAAGGCAGGAGGGGAGGTATTGAAGAGAAGCAGCCAGGAAAATGATTACATCCTAAAGCTGGATAATTTTTGGAAAATGAGATTGTTTTGAAACTTATTTGGAAATTCCAATGGGAACCAAGATGTTCAGGGCTCTGAATTAAACCATTAGCTTGAAACACTACAGGGCTTTTTCTTCCTAATTTTATCATATGTTGATTTGTTTACAAAATATTTTCCAATTTATATCTTTAAAGTATAGACATTTTAATGTACACATCCTTTTATAGCTTCTAGCTATATCCAGCTTTTTAGTGTGTCCAGCTTTATCATAGGCCATTGTGTGTTTCCTAAAGTGCCATATTAAAAACGTCTCACAGGCAGGTGCAGTGGCTCATCATGCCTGTATTCCTAGCACTTTGGGAGGCTGCAGTGGATGGATTGCTTGAACTCAGGAATTCGAGACCAGACTGAGCAAGAGTGAAATCCCCCCACCCCCATCTCTGCTAAAAATAGAAAAATTAGCCAGGTGTTAAGGAAAAAAACAACCACCAAAGAACCATCTTGTGTAAGTGGACTGTCACTCCTGTATCCTACAGGAGCATTATAAAGAAATTCTAATGTAATTATAAGCTAGAAAAGTATTTAATTATATTGATGTTCTGTTCTTTAAATAATTTTTAATATATTTAGTTTCCTGAGGCGGATCACATTCTGCTTAGAAAAGCATCACAAGAATGGAGAAGCAAGAATCCAGTGTACTCAATTCTAATATGAAGGCCATAGCTGAGCTCATACAAGGGGGGAGGGGTGGTGGGAGAATGAGGGAGGGAGATGGGAGGAGGAGGGGGATGGGGTCACAGTGTGTGACACACTCTTGGGGGCAGGACACAATTATAAGAGGGACTTTGTCTATTAAATGCAATCAGTATAACCTAATTATTTGTACCCTGGATGAATCCCAAACAATGAAAAAAAAAAAAAACCAGAAAAGAAAAAGTATATATGTGTGTGTGTGTGTGTGTGTATATATATATATATATTATTTTTTTTTTTTTGTGGCCAGGGCTGGGTTTAAACCTGCCACCTCCTGCATATGGGGCCGGCACCCTACCTCTTTGAGCCATAGGCATTGCCCAAAGTATATATTTTTTTAAATATCTTTTTAAGCTAGGTGGTTTTGTTTTTTTTTTCAAGTATTGAATGTGATGTCTTTGCTTTCTTCATTACAGAACTGTGGCAGCTGAAGTTCGGAAGCAGATCTCTGGGCAATATACTGGTTCTCCCCAACTGCTCAAAAACCTCAACATAGTTGGCAATATATCTCATCACACCACAGTAAGTAGCATATTTCAAAATGCAGTGGGTTATTGTTGTGTTACTGACTAGGTCATGGAAAAATAGTGGAAAGGTAAGAGATAACAGATGGAGAAATTTGAATTGGGAGAGCATATTAGGGGATATTACAGGTGTTGGTTTCCTTTCAAAAAGATAAATGAAATTAATAAACCACTAGGTGGACAAACCAAGAGGAGAACAGAGAAGATCCAAATAAACACAATTCAGGAATGAAAAAGGAGACATTACAGTGCTGCTACAGAAAAATAAAAAAGGTCATCAGAGACTATTATGAATAAGTCTATGCGTATAAACTAGAAAACCTAGAGAAAATATATAAATTCCTGAAAACATAACCACCTCCCAAGATTGAACCAGAAAGAAGTAGAACTCCTGAATAGACCAATAATGAGTGGATCGAATCAGTAATAAAAAACTCTCCCAACAAGGAAAGGCTCTGGGCTAGATGGATTCACAGGTGAACTCTGCCAGACATATAAAGACAGGTGCTAACCCTGCTGAAACTGCTCCAAAAGATGGAGACGGAGGGAACCCTCCCTAATTCACCCTGATACCAAAGCCAGGAAAAGATGCAGCCAAAAAAGAAAACTACAGACCAGTACTTCTAATGAAAATATATGGAAAAATCCTCAACAAAATGCTAGCAAGCCAAATTCAACAGTACATGGAAAGGATTATTCACCATGCTCAGGTGAATTTTATCCCAGCAACGTAAGGGTTGTTCAGCATATGCAAGTCAATAAATAAGATTCACCACATAAACTGAATTAAAAACAACCCTATGATCATTTCAGTAGATGTGCAGAAAGCATTTGCTAAAATCCAGTATCCCTTCAAGATAAAAATCCTCAAAAAAACTCAGCCTAGAAAGGGTGTACCTCAAAATAATTAAAGCCATGTGTGGCACACCCAACTTCATACTGAATGGGGAAAAATTGAAAGCATTTCCCCTGAGAACTAGAGCAATACAAGAATGCCCATTTTCAGCACTTGTAGTCGACATAGTACTGGAAATCCTTACCATAGTGAGGCAAGAGAAAGAAATGGAAGGCATCCAAATTGGAAAAGGGGACCTCAAATTATCTTTGTTTGCTGGTGATATTATCTTATACCTACAAGACTACAGGGATTCTTCCAAAAGACTCCTAGATTTAATAAATGAACAAAGTCTCAAAATTGTATAAAATCAATATACAAAAGTCAATAGCATTTCTATACACCAGTAAAGACGAAGCTGAGAACCAAATCAAGAACTCAATACCATTTACAACAGCTGCAAAATGTATAAAATACTAGGAATAAGTTTAACCAAGGAGGTGAAAGATCTCTTCAAAGAGAACTAATAAATCACAGATGAAAGAGATCATAGATTGTACAAACAAGTAGAAAAAGACCTCATTTCATGGATCAAAAGAATCTATACTGTTAAAATGAGTGTGCTGCTCAAAGCTGTCTACAGATTCAGTGCAGTCCGCAGCTGGAGTGCAGTGCAGTGGCATCAGCATAGCACCGCGCCCTCAGACTCTGGGGCATAAGTGATCCCTCTGCCTCAGCTTCCCACATAGCTGGGATTATAGGCATGTACCACCAAACTTGGTTAATTTTTAAATTTTCTGTAAAGGGAGGAGTCTCACTCTTGGTCAGGCTAGTCTTGAGCTCCTGATCACAAGTAGGTCTCCTGCCTCAGCTTCCCAGAGTGCTGGGATTACAGGTGTGAGCCGCTGCACTGGCCTCTTCAAGTACTTAAAAAAAGTCATGCCGCTTTCTTCTGGCCTCCATAATTTTTGATGAGAAATCTGAGAAAGAATTTTTTTCCTGTAGAAGTAAGGTGTTATTTTCTCCTGATTGCTTTTAAGATTTTGTCTTTAGCTTTCAGAAATTCGACTGATGTGTCTTGGCATCTATTTCTTTGGGTTCACCCTGTAAGTTTTGCTTACCTTCTTGAGTCTACAGGCTTATGTTCTTTTTACAGTTTTAGAATTTTTCAGTCATTATTTCTTTAGACATTTCCTCCCTGCCCTCTTTTTCCTCACTTTCCAGGATTCTGGTGACATGAATCTCGTATACTTTCTTATAATCCCTGAAGTTCTGTTTTTTGTTTTGTTTTGTTTTGTTTTGTTTTGTTTTTTTCCCTGTTTTCTCTCTGACGTTGAGACTGGGTGATTTCTATTTCCTCCTCTTCAAGGTCATGGATTCTTACCTCCTTTTTCTCTTCTGTTCTATTGTACCTGCCTGTTGAATTTTTTTTATTTTGGTTATTGTATTTTTCAGTTCTAAAATTTCTATTTAGCTCTTTATAGCTTCCTTTTTTCCCCTGAGACTTTGTTTCTTTATGGAGAGTTTCCATTTTTTTCGTTTGTTTAAAAAGTGTTTACAATTGCTGTTGAAGCGTTTTTCTGTTGTTTGTTTTAAAATCTTGTCACATAATGCTAAGATCTCTTGTTACTGACATCTACTGATTGTCTTTTTTCATTTGAATTGAGATTGTGCTGATTTCTAGTATGATCAGGGATATTTGATTGGAAGTTGGATATTTTAGGTCTCATGTTGTAAATCTCTAGATCTTACTTAAATATGTTTTAGGCAGCTGCTTCTGACATTGCTTTGGTTGTAGATGGGTGTGTATTACCTGTATGGACAGAAGGGTAGATGTCCAGGTTGCCTCTGCATCCTCTTTTGGTTTGTAAGGAGAAGGGCTGCTTATTACTGCTGGGCAGAAATGGGAGTTCACTGGATCACTGTTCACTCTACTCGGCTGGGAAGAGAGAATTTGCCTCGTCACTGCTCCTCAAGTGGCCTCCACTGACACCCGGGGGTGTGGGGCTTTGTCACAGGGGGCAGTGGTGAAGTACCGACTTTCCGCTAGGCCTTGCTGACACATCCCTGGTGGTAAAGGAAAGGGGAACTTGTTGTCACTTTGGGAGAGTGGATGTCCAGAATCCTGGTGTGCTCTTGTTGACCCTGTGGATGTCCAGAATCCCGGGGAGCTCTCGTTGATCCCGGGGATGTCTGGAATCCCGGGGTGCTCTCGTTGACCCCGTGGATATCTGGAATTCCGGGGTGCTCTCATTGACATTGTGGATATCTGGAATCCTGGGGTGCTCTCATTGACCCTGTGGATGTCCAGAATCCTGGAGTGCTCTCATTGACCCCCGTGGATATCCAGAATCCCGGGGTGCTCTCATTGACCCTGTGGATGTCCGGAATCCCAGGGTGCTCTCATTGGCACTGTGGATGTCCAGAATTCCGGGGTGCTCTCATTGACCCTATGGATGTCTGGAATCCCGGGGTGCTCTCATTGACCCCCGTGGATATCCGGAATCCCGGGGTGCTCTTGTTGACCCTGTGGATGTCCGGAATCCCAGGGTGCTCTCATTGACACTGTGGATGTCCGGGGCGCTCTCCTTGACCCTGTGGATGTCCAGAATCCCAGGGTGCTCTCATTGACCCTGTGGATGTCCAGAATTCCAGGGTGCTCTCATTGACACTGTGGATGTCTGGAATCTCGGGATGCTCTCATTGACCCCGTGGATGTCTGGAATCCCGGGGTGCTCTCATTGACACT
>NW_003852461.1:9367433-9394141 GCF_000181295.1 Otolemur garnettii | reverse complement strand
TGTGGATGTCTGGAATCCCGGGATGCTCTCATTGACATTGTGGATGTCTCGAATCCCGGGATGCTCTCATTGACCTCGTGGATGTCTGGAATCCTGGGGTGCTCTCATTGACCCCGTGAATGTCTGGAATCCCGGGATGCTCTCATTGACACTGTGGATGTCTGGAATCCCAGGATGCTCTCATTGACCCCGTGGATGTCTAGAATCCCAGGATGCTCTCATTGACCCCGTGGATGTCGGGAATCCCGGGGTGCTCTCATTGACACTGTGGATGTCTGGAATCCTGGGATGCTCTCATTGACACTGTGGATGTCTGGAATCCCGGGGTGCTCTCATTGACATTGTGGATGTCTGGAATCCTGGGGTGATCTCATTGACCCCGTGGATGTCTAGAATCCCGGGATGCTCTCATTGACACTGTGGATGTCTGGAATCCTGGGGTGCTCTCATTGACACTGTGGATGTCTGGAATCCTGAGGTGCTCTCATTGACCCCGTGAATGTCTGGAATCCCGGGGTGCTCTCATTGACATTGTGGATGTCTGGAATCCCGGGGTGCTCTCATTGACCCCATGGATGTCTGGAATCCCAGGGTGCTCTCATTGACATTGTGGATGTCTGGAATCCTGGGGTGCTCTCATTGACCCCGTGGATGTCTGGAATCCCGGGATGCTCTCATTGACATTGTGGATGTCTGGAATCCCGGGGTGCTCTCATTGACCCCGTGGATGTCTGGAATCCCGGGGTGCTCTCATTGACATTGTGGATGTCCAGAATCCCAGGATGCTCTCATTGACCCTGTGGATGTCCAGAATTCCAGGGTGCTCTCATTGACACTGTGGATGTCTGGAATTCCGGGGTGCTCTCATTGACCCCGTGGATGTCTGGAATCCTGGGGTGCTCTCATTGACATTGTGGATGTCTGGAATCCCGGGGTGCTCTCATTGACCCCGTGGATGTCTGGAATCCCGGGATGCTCTCATTGACCCTGTGGATGTCTGGAATCCCGGGATGCTCTCATTGACATTGTGGATGTCTGGAATCCCGGGGTGCTGTCATTGACATTGTGGATGTCTGGAATCCCGGGGTGCTCTCATTGACACTGTGGATGTCTGGAATCCCGAGATGCTCTCATTGACATTGTGGATGTCCGGAAACCCTGGGTGTTCTCATTGACACTGTTGATGTCAGAATCCCGGGGTGCTCTCATTGACCCCGTGGATGCCTGGAATCCCGTGGTGCTCTCATTGACCCCGTAGATGTCAGAATCCCGGGGTGTTCTTATTGACCCCGTGAATGTCCAGAATCCTGGGGTGCTCTCCTTGACACTGTGGGTTGAGGGACTCACTGCTGCTCGGTAGGTATTCCCAGCTTTCTGTGTGGACTTCTCTTATATTGCTCTGGTGGAGAGTTGGAGTGTCCTGTTACAGGGTGTCCTGTCTCTCTTGGTGAGAGAGCGGTCTGGCTGCACACTTGGGCTTTGCTGTTGTGGCTGTGGGTGGACCTGCCGTTTTTTATGTACTGTTCGGCTGGAGTAGAGCAGTTTTTATTTAACTGTGTTTTGTTTTGCTGCCTCTTGATCCTTGAGTTGGAAAAACAGGCTTTTTTTTTTCCTGCGTCTTGGTGTTTCTGGGTTGGGGGCTCCTCTTGCTCTAGGTCTGGAATATATAAGGCACAATTCTAGGCAACTCCTGCCGTCCTTGGGTCCTGATGTCCCAACGGGTCTGCCCTTTTCTCTCCTCCTTTGAAAGTCTTTGTGTGGTTGCTTTATATGTAATGTCCAGGGTTTTTAGTTGTACTTAATGGAAAGAATAAGGAGAAGTGTACGCACTCCATCTTCCTGGAGGTGGAAGTATCCTTAGCAGCTTCTGGTGCTGAGCACTTTTCCATGTGCTTAAGACCATTCTCACTTATATTTTTCTTTGTGAAATGCCTCATTACTTTCTTACCCCATTTATTAGAGTGTATGGTGCTTTTTAAAAATTGAGATGTAGTGCTTTTCTTTTTTCTGAAACAGGGTCTTGTTGTGTTGTATAGTAGAGTCATCGCAGCTTACCCCAGCACTTGAATTTCCAGGCTCAAGCAATCCTCTTACTTCTGTCTCCCGAGTAGCTGGGACTACAAGCACACACAACCAGGCCTGGCTAATACTTTTTATTTTTTGTAGAGACAAGGTCACACTGTTGCCCAGGCCGAGGACTTCTTTGTATACTCTAGGTACTAGTCCTTTATAAAATATGTTTTATAAATGTTTCCCCTGAGTGTGGCTTGCCAAATCCTTTTCCTAATACAGTAGAACCTCTGTAATTTGACCAAGGGACTGTAACAAACTGGTCAAAACATATGGAGGTGGTCAACATAAGGACCTGGGCCTCCTGTACTGATTCGTACCTGTGGTGGTCAGTGCAGGGAGCTGGTCAGCTGTCGGGCTTCTGCTCTAGGCTCTTTGGAGGCATCAGAAATTTCTGTGACTGTTCCTACTTGTATCGTGTCTAAGAAAACTTTGCCTACTCCCAAATCATGAAGACATTCTGCTTTATAGTTTTAACATTGATATTTATGTCTGTGATCCATCTCAGTTTAATTTTTGTATATGTCGTGATATAAAGATTAAGGTTTTTTTAAAATCACAATATGGATATTCACTTGTTCTAGCAACAAAGGTTGAAGAAAAATTTCTCCTTCTGTTAAATTGCTTCCTTTCCCTCTGTTAAGAGCATCCTATCTTTTTTTTTTTTTTTTTTTTTTTGCAATTTTTGGCCAGGGGCTGGGTTTGAACCCACCACCTCTGGCATATGGGGCCAGCGCCCTACTCCTTGGAGCCACAGGTGCCGCCAAGAGCACCCTATCTTGGTAGGCTGGATAAGTTACAATGCTAGTGAGAGGAAAAAAAAGCCTAAATGAATTTTAGAGCTTGAAAACTCAATTTCAGATTTCTGTTCTGCCATTTTGTGGCTTTATTTTCAGGTGTGGATTAACTTCTTGGGACACGAGAACACCTTTCTCTACAGAATTGAGATAGTCATTACCGCTAACGTCCAGGGTTTGGGAGATGCTTTAAGTGAGATAATGTATAATGATAATAACTGCTGTCTTTTGTCTATTTAAGATATATTAGTCATTTATTATTTCAGTTAATATCTTTAAAATGTGGTGAGTTGTTTAGTCCAAACCAGCCTACGTTAAAACACCTTCTACTTAATAACGTGGACCTACCCGGGGACGGGCTTCAGGGCTTTTATTCTAGGTGAGCGTCTGGAGAAATAGCATGGTCTTATTTTCACTGGTCTGCCACTGCACATGTGTTACATGTGCCCTGGAGTTTTGTCTGAATGTTTTTTCTTTCTCGAACTAGATGAGAAGTGTGGTATCTTATTAAAAAGTATATATTCAACTTGGCTAAAGAATACCATGAATCTTCTGTTATTGCTGGTAGATACTTTTAATGAGGTCTGTGTATAAATAGAGCAAAATAAATTTATTCTCTCTCAGTGGGAAAGGTCATAAGTCTGAGCAGCGTCACTGGACTGAAGTGAGCGTTCTGGCAGGGCCGTGCTCCTCACAGGCTCAGGGCGGCATCAGCTCCTGGCAGGGCCGTGCTCCTCACAGGCTCAGGGCGGCATCAGCTCCTGGCAGGGCCGTGCTCCTCAGTGGCTCTGGGCAGTATCCGTTCCTTGCTGGCTTCTGGCATTTCCTGACTTGTGTCTGCATCACTTAGATCTTGCAGGCCAGAGTTTTCAGATCCCTTTCGGTTCCATCTTCGTGTGACTTTCTCCTCTGTGTCTGGCCCAGATCTCCCTGCGTTTCCTCACAGGAGTGTGTGTGACTGCGTTTAGGACCCCCTAGTTAATCTGGGATAATGTCCCCATTTTAAGGTCCTTTTTCACATCTGCAACGACTCTTATTTTTGACATTTTTCCCGTGTAAGCTGACATGCACAGGACCCATGGATTAGGATGTGGAGCATTTTTGGAGGGCCATATTTCAGCCTACCAAGTCCGGTTGTATGTTTTTTACCAGAATAATCAACATTAACAAGGTAAAAGTACTGTTAAAAAACTTAGTAACGAAAATGCCAAAGATATAAAAAAAAAAGAATTCTTTCAGTTGAGTACTTTGTAAACTTTGAAGTGTAATAAAGCTTTTAATTATTATTACAATTTTTATGTCAGAGTTACATAGGCAAAGTCTAATCAGAAGGTTAAATATATGAACGGGTGGTTCCTGAGGCTCAAAGGAGTGGGGCACCGGCCCCGTATGCTGGAGGTGGTGGGTTCAAACCCAGCCCTGGCCAAAAACTGCAAAAAGAAAAAAAAAAAATAGAATATGACCAAAAGCTTTGTGGAGTCCAAGAAGGCTGATACTTGTGTTTTCTGTAGTGCATCAGGCTAAATAAGTTAAAGTTTTAGGAAGAGCTAGGTTAAAAGCATGTTATGGTTTTTAAAAAACAACGAATTTTCTTTGCTTAAACTTTTAAGAATCTTCCACGCACTTCTGTTTACCTCTCTCTCCCACCTCCTTTTATGAAGGTGCCCCTCACGGAAGCAGTAGACCCAGTAGATTTCGAAGATTACCTCGTCACTCATCCTTTAGCCGTGGATTCCGGGCCATTAAGGGATTTGATCGAGTTTCCTCCAGATGATATCGAAGTTGTTTATCGGCCTCGGGACTGTAGAACCCTTGTTTCAGCTGTACCTGAAGAAAGGTAAGGAGATATTTACCCGCCTGTGGTTTTAGTGTGACTATAGAAAGGCCACTTTCCATTATTTTATTTAGAACCAATTTCCTTATGACTGTGTCATGTCTTGTTATAACAACATGAACTGTAGTGACTGAATCCCCAGACATCAGTGCTTGCCTGTCTAAATTACAAAAATGTTTTCTTCTTAAAAATAGTGAAATGGATCCTCATGTTAGAGACTGTATAAGAAGTTACACAGAAGACTGGGCAGTTGTGATCAGAAAGTAAGTTATATGTTTTTGATAACATTTAAAAATACTGAGAGGGACTCCGATGTGTACAAATAATCAACGTGTTGAATCCCATAATGGCATAAATGTATTTATGATCTTTGTACAAATGACTTAATAAAAAAAATACTGAGAAGGGTTTGTAAGTGGATTAAGGTAGAATAGTGATAATTGTGAGATCTGAAAATTTATTTAAACAAAATACTTGAAGAAACAGAGTAGAACCTTGTATATAGACATTTTCTTAGGAATTCCACAATTATTTTTACTTGCTTTCCTTATAAAGTAGTAGGTTTGTGGGTATAGTCTTTCCATATTATTACAGATCATTAAGATCTAGTAATATATAATAATAATGATTTTATAGTCTAATTCTTTGATGAAACCATGGCAAGATATTGATGAATAATTTATATTTCTCAAAAAAAATCCAATTTAATAACACTTAAACGGCTCAGTTAAACTTCATGGTCACTTTTCCAACTCAAGTTATCTGAAAGGCCTTTGCTTTTTCTAACTGATGGTTTTGGGTCTTTGATCTGTGTATCCAATCAGTTAAATATTTGTGAAACAATGTTTTCTTCTATTCCAAATTTATTTTTCTACCAGGCTATGTTTGAAACCTCAAGTCAGATTAAGAAACAAAACTACCTTTCCTTTGCTAATTTACATAGTGCAGAAGCATTTTCATACCGACACGTCTTAGCCTTATGTTACCATAGGAGACAAAATCACCGAAGTAGTAGAGAATTCTGATCTATGCCGAAGAGCACTGCAAACAGGACGGGTCCGTTGCTTGTTGTTTCGAAACCCTCATGGCTGCTGTTTTATTTTACTGGGCTTAATATTGTGCTAAGTATCAGCCTGGGGGATAATGCTGACTTGGTTTTTAGTTTGAGTGTGACCTAATAAAAGCACAGTCTGCTGCCCTTTATATAGAAGAGCTGTGTTTTATGAACTTACAATTTTGATAATTATTTCATCAGTAGCCTGCTTTTAGACATCACTGAAAGAAACTTCCTCTGTCAGGTAATTTGGAAGTCTTTACCTCTTTACACGTATGTTGGAACCCTGTTATTAGAAATCTTAATAAGAGGAGGTTAGTTGTAAAATATATTGACCTCAGAATCGTGGAATCTAATTTTGAGACAGAGTCTCAGTATGTTGCCCGCAGTAGAGTGCTGTGGCTTCACTGCTCACAGTAACTTCAAATTCATGGGCTTAAGCAATTTTCTTGCCTCGGCCTCCCAAGTAGCTGGGACTACAGGCGCCCAGCACAACACCCAGCTATTTTGGTTGTTGTTGTTGTAGTTGTCATTGTTGTTTTTAGCAGGCCCAAGCTGGGTCTGAACCTACCACGCCTGGTCTGTGTGGCTGGTGCCCTACCCACTGAGCTACGGGGTGCTGAGCCTTAATCAAGGGGCTGCTAATCTTGACTAAGGCAAGAGTGTAAGGGAATTAACATTGATGGGAACTTACTGTGTGTGAGGCATTTGATTGAGCACTTTATATTCACCTCATTTAAGGTTCTAACAGAAAAGGTAGCTCAGGCTCCGAGTAGTTAAGTGACTTCTGTGGTTCCACAAGCCACAAACTGAGGTAGCCAGAATTGGAACGTAGGAGCATCAGATTCTAAAGCTCACCTTTTTTCCTGTTATACTAGTCATCGTACATTATCTGCTTCGGTAAATGGAAGGTCAAAGGGTACTTTTGGTGAAATAGAAGTTGCGAGGTATTTCTCAAAAACAGCAGGTAGATATGATTAGAACATAAGAGAGAACCGGAGGACAGGGTAGCGTAAGGATAAAATGTACACAGAAGCTTCAGTAGTGCTTTCAGCTCGGAAGCAGGGAACACAGCAGTGATGGGGGCCTGGAGCAAATGCTGGAGACCTGGTTCTGTCGGAACGCCCCATGCCGTGTGTGCACAGCGGTGTCGGCAGAAACCACTCTCCTGTTTGTTAGGAGCCGTGCTTGGGTGGATAGGACTATGCCCAGGGTGAATGTGCCTTGCAGGAAGAAGGAGCCCTTAGACCTAGACGGCTAGAGATTGGCAGACTTCGCCTGGCAGCAAGATCTGCATGTTCCCTACAGCTGCTGGGCTTGGGTTGGGATGAGTGGATACCGTAGTTCCAGACAGATGTGGGGGATGCAAATTCAAAACTGAACATAGGCCAGGCGCAGTGGCTCATGCCTGTAATCCCAGCACTCTGGGAGGCTGAGGTGGGTGGAGCTGAGGAGTTTGAGACCAGCCTGAGTTTAAGACCTTGTCTCTACTAAAAATAGAAAAACTAGCCCTGCATTGTGGCAGGCTCCTGTAGTCCCAGCTGCTCAGTAGACTGAGGCAAGAAGATCACTTAAGCCCAAGAGATTGAGGTTGCTGTGAGCCATGATGCCACGGCACTCTACCCAGGATGACAAAGTGAGACTGTCTCAAAACAAAACAAAACAAAACTGAACATAGAACCCAGAATTGCCAAGTATGTGATGAGAGCTAGTACATTTGAAACAGAATTATTAAACTACAAATAAAAGGACTAATAATTTAGGAAAGATTAAATATAGATTAAAATCCCTAAATTTGGTGGTGCCTGAGCTTAAGCAGCTAAGGCGCCAGCCACATATACCAGAGCTGGTGGGTTTGAATCCAGCCCAGGCCTGCCAGACAACGACAACTACAACCAAAAAATAGCTGAGTGTTGTGGCCGGCGCCTGTAGTCCCAGCTACTTGGGAGGCTGAGGCAAGAGAATCCCTTAAGCCCAGGAGTTGGAGGTTGCTGTGAGCTGTGACACCACAGCACTCTACCCAGGGTAACAGCTTGAGGCTCTGTCTCAAAAAAAAAAAAGAAAATCCCTAAGTTCAATGAATACATTTATGTGTTAATGTTCATAAAATATGTAAGGGGGTATGTTAACCATAAAGGAATCAATTATTTATCTTTGGAAATTAAGAAAAAAAATTTTTTTGAGACAGAGTCTTACTCTGTCACCATGGTGACCTGGCTCATGGCAACCTCAAAGTCTTGGACTTAGGGGATCCTTCTGCCTCAGCCTCCTAAGTAGCTAGGGCTACCGGCACCTGCCATGATATCTGGTTAATTTTTCTATTTTTAGTAGAGATGGGGGTCTCACTATTGCTCAGGCTGGTTGCAAATTCCAGAGCTGAAGTGATCCTCCTGCCTTGGCCTCCCAGAATGCTAGGATTATAGGCATAAGCCATCGTGCCTAGCTTGGAAGTTAAAAATTTGATTAGTGAAAAAATACACATATTAAAAACTCAGCAGATGGGCTTAATGGCAGAGTAGATGTGTCAAAAGAGTGAAACAGGGAGTGATAAGAGGAAACCACAGGCCAGATGTGGGGGCTCACACCTGTAACCCTAGCACTTTGGGATTGCTTGGACTCCAGAGTTTGAGACCAGCCTGAGCCAGAGCCGGACCTCATCACTACTAAAAACAGAAAATGTTAACCAGGTGTTATGGTGGGTGAGAGTCTTGTGTGTACCAGACAGTTTACTAAACACTGAGGATACAGCACAGGGAGCGAAACTGACTGGTCGTCCGCACGGAGCTTATGTTCCAGTAGGGGATGAGGTAGATGAAGACTACTACATACATGGTAGACGTGGTAGAGATGAGCCCCTGGAGGAAGGGAGAGGGTTAGCCTTTGGTTATCTGTGAGAAGAGTGGGAAGAACAGAACATGCGTGGGACCCGTGCGGGAAGCTCCCTGGCAGTGTCCAGGGAACAGTAAAGAGGACGGTGGCTGGAACAGAGTAAACGGAGGTGAGAACGCAGTTAGACGGGAATCACGTAGAGCCCTTCACAGCAACTGACTGGAGGACGGGATGGTAATAAGGAAAGAGTATTGATCTTTTCAGGATTCTTGTATACATTGTCAGTTTTTTTATGACATAGGCAACATTATTCTCATTTAACACAGAAACTTACATTTGCAACTTTACAAATTAAGGCACTTACAACATTTCATGAAAGATTAAGATACCTGCTTGTAAATAGTATCTTTCATATCACTAGATTTAGTGTTTTTGTTTGAAGTGGTTTCAGAAAAAAAACAAATTTTTTTTTGAGACAGTCTCACTTTGTCGCCCTTGGTAGCGTGCTGTGGCGTCTTAGGTCACAGCAACCTCAAACTCTTTGGCTGAAGTGATCCTCTTGCCTCAGCCTCCCAAGCAGCTGGGACTACAGGCGCCCGCCACAACATCCAGACATTTTTAGAGACAGGGTCTTGCTCTGGCTCAGGATGGTCTCAAAACTGTGAGCTCAGGCAATCCGCCCACCTCAGCCTCCTAGAGTGCTAGAATTACAGGCGTGAGCCACCGCACCCAACCAGAGAAAAACATTTTATTTTGTGATTATGCTGTAATGCTAGCATCATGTGGTTGCTATTTTAATAGCTTTAGTTCAAGAAGATTGGATGTCAGTGGTCCATAGCAAATGTGAATTTTTGAATTGGCTGGTGGCAAGAACCAGCCATCTTCTGGTAATCATTACTGCTTCTCACAGTTTAACTCTGCAGAGGGTTAAATCATGAATGGTAATTGCTCCTTGACCAGCTCTTATCTGGTGTTATTGACTATTGGCCTGTTAGGAAAAAAGAGTACATTGACTGGAGTTGTTTTAGCCACATCGTGTGTATATGTGTGTATATCTATGTGTACAATGTTAATTAAATTATGTGTGTATACAGGGGTGGTATAGATTTTCTGTGTTATGTTTTACAAGTCCACAGCTTTAGGTTAAGATCTTTTTATAAATAATGAGACATAGCAAAAACCTTCTTGGTTATTTGAAATTCTCAGATTTAGTGGTATGTACATACACATGTATTTAACCTTTCAGAAATTTATATTATTATTAATACAATATATATTTTCTGCTTTCTCATTTTTTTCTTTAACGTGGCTTTTCTTTTTACTGACAAATTCTCTGAATTGAAAGTACAACTTAAATTATGTATACACACTTGGCATTTGCGTTTGGGACCTCATTATCTATTCTTTAGTTAAATTAAAGGAACTTTGGATGGAAAATCTCTTAAACCTATGGTTAATTGTTTAACACACTCGAGACTGCTAGGAGATGTCCTTATCATCTAAAGAAATAATGCAAATAATAACTGGCTTCTTGTGTACTGATGCTGAAAAAGTGAAATAGTTTCAAAAATTGATATTCATTTAACTATTTTATTTTGAATAGATATCATAAACTGGGGACAGGATTTAATCCCAATACGTTAGATAAACAGAAAGAAAGGCAAAAAGGTTTGCCAAAACAGGTCTTTGAATCTGATGAAGCTCCAGATGGCGCCAGCTACCAGGACGATCAAGTAATTAATACTCTTATTCTTCAATGACTATAAGAATTTATTTTAAAATATTTTATTTTCCATTTATTAATCATCATGTTCATATTTAACGTCCCTGATGGCAGGATGATCTTAAGAGACGTTCAATGTCCATAGATGACACTCCCCGGGGGAGCTGGGCCTGCAGCATCTTCGACTTGAAGAATTCACTTCCCGATGCCTTGCTGCCCAACCTACTGGACCGGACTCCCAATGAGGAAATAGACCGGCAGAATGATGACCAGAGGAAGTCAAACCGCCACAAGGAGCTCTTTGCTTTGCACCCATCACCAGATGAGGTATAGATGTTTGCATATAAAGAAGCAACTGATTGGGCAGTGCCTGTGGCTCAAAGGAGTAGGGCACCGGCCCCATATGCCGGAAGTGGCGGGTTCAAACCCAGCCCTGTCCAAAAAAAAAGAAAAGAGGCAACTGATTATAAAAAGAGATTTTGGGAAAGTATTATTTACATACAGTATTACAATAATGTAGGGAGGAAAATTTAACTGAAACATAGCTATAATTTTTATAAATGAGTATTTTTTATATTACTGAATTCATTCTTAATGAGTCACTTCTGTGAATTGAACATACTTAGGATTTAATGACTTCTATTTATGAATAAATGGGTCATTCTTTGTTCAGTGGTGTAGACTAAGAGGATTAGTAAAATAGATTCCTTTTTAAAATTTATTTCAGGTTAGTGTGAGAGTACAAACAACCGAGTCACAATATTTGAATTTGTTAGGTAGAGTCCCCCCATAGTTATGTCCTGTACCCCAAAGGTGTGCCATACACCCCTACATCGTGCCCACTCAGTGGGAGCACTCCCAACCCCCCTCTTCTCCCTCCCTCCCCCCAACTTGAATTGAAATGAGTTTTTCTCCTACGTGGACGTGAATTAGATCGTCTACTGGCTTTTATATTACTGTTGAGTATGTTGGATATTTGCCTTCCCATTCTTGGGACTCTTTACTGAGGAGAATGTGTTTCAGCTCCATCCAGGTCAATACACAAGATGGATGGCACCATCTTTTTTAATGGCTGAATAATATTCCACGGTATACACACACCAGTTTGCTAATCCATTCCTGAGATGATGGGCATGTAGGTTGTTTCATAAAATAGATTCTTAAGGATACAAGTTGTGCAGCGTTGAAATCTGATGAGCATGTTCATTTTGTTTTGCTTGTCACTTGTAGGAGGAATCCATAGAGCGGCTTAGCGTTCCTGACGCACCCAAAGAACATTTTGGTCAAAGACTTCTCGTAAAATGTTTATCACTCAAGTGAGTACTTTTAGAAAACTGGATAACTTTTATTTTCCTGGGTAATATTTTGAATACTAAGGTAACAAAAATCTTAGTGGATTTTATACTTATATTTATGTCCTTTTAAGAAGTATTGTTGCAAACACAATTTTAAATGCTGTTCAGCATTCAAACTTAGGTGTGAACTAAGCTTTTATTTATTTATTTATTTTTTGAGACAGAGTCTCACTGTGTCGCCCTTGGTAGAGTGCTGTGGCATCATAGCTCACAGCAACCCCAAACTCTTGGGCTTAAGCGATTCTCTTGCTTCAGCCTCCCAAGCAGCTGGGACTTACAGGCACCCTCCACAACTCCCAGCCGTTTTTTTTTTTTGTTGGTGTTGTTATTGTAGTTGTCGTTGTTTGGCAGGCCCGGGCTGCGTTCAAACCCACCAGCCCTGGCGTCTGTGGCTGGCGTCTGTGGCAACGTCTGTGGCCGGCGTCCTAGCCGCGGAGCTCCAGGCGCCTGAACTAAGCTTTTAGAGCATCGCTGGTTCATAGGTGAAGGTGAATAATTGCAGCAGCCATACAATTAGTTATAAAATGTGAAAAAATTATTCACAAAATCTTTAGTATTTACCCAGACGCTGTTCTTGATTGGGGAATATGAAGAAAAGGTATCTTTTTCCTTAAAGAGCTAGTTTTGTATTTGCTACATGTCAGGCTTTGTTTTTTGAAGATTTCTAAGTGTATATATATTTCCCCTTAAAAAAGTTAGATGACTTCCACTAGCATTGAGATGATGTCTCTTTCATTTGTACTCTGCTTCATGAAGTTCTTTCTCTTATTTTAGTCCATGCCGTCTTCAGAATAATTCATAAGATAGGTCTTATTTTTTCATTTTACAAATGTGGAAAATAGGATTCAAAGGCTTAGTGGATGTTAACTGGCATTCTCATTATTATGCAAAACAAACACCTAACTGCAAAACAAACTCCTTCCTCTTTCCATTATATCATGTTAATATTATAAGTTACTTATTAGTTCTGACTTAAGAAAAAAGAAGTTTCAATTCATAGAGCTTTCTAAAAGAAATAACTCATAGGGATAGGTGACGTTTGTGTGTAATCTCGCAGTTTTCTTTCCTTGAAAGTGAAGACTTTCTATATTTAGTTAGATTTATTCGGAAACCTGTTAGATGAACTGCGGTAAGTCTTTTGAATATCTGGACACTTAACATCAGTTCTTATTTATAATCTTCTTAATTTGTTTTCCAAAAGTTTTAATATAATTTGCATGTTATAAAATTCACTGTTCTAAAGTGTACAAGTCAGTGGTGTGTATTCCTAGAGTTGTATGACTGTCACTCATATCTGCTTTCAGAACCTTTTTATCACAGCAGAAAGAAAATCCATACTCATAATAGTTTGTTCAGGCTTCCACAACAGAATACCATTACCAGACTCGGTGACTTGATAGAAATCTGTTTCTTAAGTTCTGGAGGCTGGAAGTCCAAGGTCAGGTGCTGGTGGTTGGTTTCTGGCGAGGCCTCTCGTCTCAGCTTGCAGAGGCGGTCGTGTGCTGTGCTCCCACGTGACCCTTCATTTGTGAGTGCGTGGAAAGGGAGACTCTCTGCTTCTTCCCCTTCTTAGAACCTGGGGTGTCCAGCCTGTTGGCTTCTCGGGGCCTCTTTGGAAGGAGAAGAGTTGTCTTGGGCCACACGTTAAATACACAAACACTAACAAAAGCTGATGAACAACAACAAAAAAGTCCATGCATAATCTTCATGACATTCACCACCACAGATAAGCAAAAAATCCTCACATAATAATACTAGTTGCGTAATGGCCCATTCAGAGAGTGTTTTAACGTTGTTGAACAGGTCCCAAGTTTGTGATCACCAATGTAGAAAATGTATGTATCTAAGTAATAAAAAATCTTTGTTTTTTTTTGGGTTTTTTGTAGAGACAGAGTCTCACTTTTATCACCCTGGGTAGAGTGCTGTGGCGTCATAGCTCACAGCAACCTCCAACTCCTGGGCTTAAGGGATTCTCTTGCCTCAGCCTCCTGATAGCTGGGACTACAGGCACCCGTCACAACACCCGGCTATTTTTTGGTTCAGTTCAGCTGGGGCCGGGTTTGAACCCGCCACCCTCGGTATATGGGGACGGCGCTGATCCACAGGCGCTGCCCATATCTTTGGTTTTTTAAAAAATATACATGTTTTTTGGCCGGGGCTGGGTTTGAACCCTCCACTTCCGGCCTATGGGACTGGCGCCTTACTCATTTGAGCCACAGGCACTGCCCTAAAAAATATTTTTTATTATAACAGTGGGCAACATAAAAGTAGTGGGATACTTGACATTGTGTTTGAGAAACTAAGGCATCACTGTCTGGTTTGATGAAAGTAGCTGCAATTCTCAGTGAGTTCTCAAAGTGTTTATAAGATATTTTGATTCTAATTTTACTCTTCCTGTGCTTCATTCTTGAAAATACTTTCTCGTAAATGTTAAGTGCTGCCAAAAAGTGATGACATGAATAAGATGTGACTGTGAAGTGAGGGATATTTGTTTCCGGGCAGACAGGACCTATAAAAGTCCAGTAAGAGACACGATCACATTTTTCTTTTTTTTTTTTTGAGACGGAGCCTCAAGCTATCCCCCTGGGTAGAGTGCCATGGCATCACGCTCACAGCAACCTCCAACTCCTGGGCTCAAGCGAGTCTCCTGCCTCAACCTCCCAAGTAGCTGGGACCACAGGCGCCCGCCACAACGCCCGGCCATTTCCTGGTTGCAGCCATCATTGTTGTTTGGCGGGCCCGGGCTGGGGATTCGAACCCGCCACCCTAGGTGTATGTGGCTGGCGCCCCAGCCGCTTGAGCCACAGGCGCCGAGCCGATCACATTTTTCTTTAAGTTCAATGTCAGATTGCAGCTCCGTGCATTCAATTTAAAACTTGGCAGATAACATGTTCACGTCAACTAAAAATGGAGTTTTAAACACACCAAAATATTATTTTCCCAGAAATCTCCAAATGTGTTTTCAAATTCTTGTATGAAATAAAAATCAAGGCTATATATTTTTCACTGTTCACAGGACTGTGTTTAGCCAATGTGTGAAAATACATAAAATTGTTTGCCTTAATTTGAGCTGGCCATAATTTCAGTTTCGTTTGGATTGCGGTTATGGTTTGATATTGTTATGTTAAGTTGGTTTTCACCTTAAGACTTAGGTTTAACTTATTTACATAAGTAGTTAAATCCACGATAAATGCTAAATCTGTAAGTCAGTTTTCATCTTCAAGTTCTGGCACAAATTTGGTTTTTGGTACCATAAACAACTCAATAACATGTCATAATCATATAGTCTTTTCAGCATTTGGCTTTGACTTAGCCATCTTACTTCTGAAAAGTAAATGATGTCACCGTAGTCAGCCTTGACATTCACACAGACATGATTCAATCCCTTGGCCTTTATGAAATTCAGTCTTTTTTTTTTTGAGACGAGTTTCACTGTGTCACCCTCAGTAGAGTACCGTGGCGTCATAGGTCACAGCTCACAGCAACCTCAAACTCCCAAGTAGCTGGGACTACAGGCGCCTGCCACAACGCCCTATTTTTTTGTTGTTGTTGTTGTAGTTGTCATTGTTGTTTTTAGCAGGCCCAGGCCGGGTTCAATCCGGCCCCTAACCACTGAGCTGTGGGTGCTGAGCCTGAAATTCAGACTTGAGGATGAATTTGCATGATGTAATCTATTATTAAAGCTTTTGCACATAGATTTTCTTGACGTACGAGGCAATGATACTTCATCAAGTGTGAGTTTGGGGCGGCTATTACATTGTCTCTATTAATTTTACACGTCTCTCTCTTTACCTGCTGTCGCCAGGACACCATCAGTGCCTATGGCAGATACGTTGACAAGGGAAACCACTTTGTCATATTTTTTACTGCTTCGTAGAAATCTCTGGGTTTAGTTTTATCTTTTAACGGCACTAAAGAAGCCATTTCTTCACTGCATTATATTTGCCATCAATACTTCTAATAAAAACGGCAAGTTGAGCTGTATTTGTGGCATCAGTGCTGGCATTCGTTGCCAAAGCATAAAATTTAAAATTTGCAGCTTTACTTTCCAAGTTTCTTTTGATGGATTTACCAATTAATTCACCTGATTGTAGTCAGGTGAAATAAACTGATTTTAGAAATATCCTCCTTTTTTTCCAGGGTAAGTTATATCTGCCACGCTTTCCATACGTTGGTTAATCAACTTACCATCACTAAATGGTTTTGATTTTTTTGCTATTAAATGTGCTGCCACACAACTAGCTTTTACAGTGGAATCCATATGAATTGTAGCTTTAAAAAATTTTTTGTTGAGAAGACAGGCTTTTTCCAGTTCTGCTATTTTGTCCTTCCTTATGACACAATCCTTCATGTGATCGAATTGGACAGCATGTTTTTGGATATAATGCCTTTTAAAATTATAGTCTTTGAAAACTTGTGCAAATTCCCTACAGAGTAACTAGAGTGCCTTATTATTTGCCTTGACAAAAGGGTAGTCATCGATCCACTTTTCACTCAACAGTCTTTCTTCATTCATAATCTTCTGTTTTCTTTTGAGATATTGTGGGACCCAAGCTGGGATTGAGAAATAATAGATGAGGGGATATATTTTCATTATGAAAGTTAATTGTCGGCTCGGCGCCTATAGCTCAACCGGCTAAGGCGCCAGCCACGTACACCTAAGGTGGCGGGTTCAAATCCCCAGCCCGGACCCGCCAAACAACAATGACGGCTGCAACCAAAAAAATAGCCGGGCGTTGTGGCGGGCGCCTGTGGTCCCAGCTACTTGGGAGGCGGAGGCAGGAGACTCGCTTGAGCCCAGGAGTTGGAGGTTGCTGTGAGCTGGGATGCCACAGCACTCTACCCAGGGGGACAGCTTGAGGCTCTGTCTCAGAAAAAAAAAAAAAAAAAAAAAAAAGAAAGTTAATTGTCAAGACCATAGAAAGCAAAGTCTGGGAGAGGCAGGGTGACGTTGAGGGTGACCTGTGAGGTGCTGACGTCCCCTTAATAGTGAATAAGAATGCTTACCTGACTTCCATGTTGCAACATGATGTCATCTACAAAATTCATGCTGGAGAAAAGTGCAATTGAGTTCTACCAAAAAATCACAAAAACAATCACAATGTTTTAAATAAGTTTATGATTTTGTGTTGGCCCGCAGCCATAGCCATCCTGGACCAATTATGGCCCACCGGTGGGTTGGACACCCCTGTGAGAACAACAGTTCTGTGGCATTAGTACTCCCCCCTTAGGGTCTCATTTAACCTTAATTACCTCCTTAAAGGTCTTATTGCCAAATACAATCACACTGGGGGAGTCTTGCCGTCTTAATGGTCGCTTGTTTAGGGCAGCAGCAGACAAGTAGACCAACAGAATAAACGAGCTAGAAAAAGACCCACATGTGTATGGATTAATGATTTATAATAAAAGTGGGGACTGCAGAGTCGTATGGGAAGGGCAGTCTTCTCAATAAATTGGAGGGACAGTTGGACATTCTCTTTGTCTCTGCCACCCCATCTCCTTTCTTCTCTTTTTCTCTGTCTGTTTCTCTTTGTGTGTGTGTGTGTCTACACATATATATGAAATGAAATTTGACCACTACCTCACATCGTACACAAAAAATTATTTATAGATTGCTACTAGACCTAAATATGAAAAACTTAACGGTGAAGTTTCTAGAAGACAGTGTAGGGAGATCTTCATGATCTCCGAGAAGGGAAAGATTTCTTTGACAGGACACAGAAAGCACTACCCCCAGAGGACACTATCGATACATTTTACTTCATTAAAACGGACAATTTTTGTTTATTAAAAGACACAAGAGTGTGAAGATAGATAGTAGGGGGAGTAACACACTTAAAAAACGTGCTCCAGAATTCATAAAGAACTACAGGTTGATGAGGAAAAGATCAAACAATAAATAGAAAAATGGACGGAAAGAGGATATCGGAATGGTCAAGAAATACATGAAAAGGTGGGTGTGACACCACTTACCCACCGAGGGACCAAATCAGAAAGGCTGATGGCACGTGGCGTCTTAGAGGACGGGGAGCAGGGCTGCGGAGGCCGACACCTGTCAGGACATCCCCTGGATCCCTTCTCTTTTCTTTGGCTTCTGTTGGGGCTTTGCTGAGAGAGGTGGTGGCAGGAGGGTATCGGTGGCGAGGGAGCTCAGTGAGTGACCATCTTGCTTGCCACCTCCTCCCTGCTGAGTCACTTAGATCCCTTGCCTGCTCCTCCAAGGCCACATCTTGGTGAAGAGTGTCCTGGACAGCTAACCTTTCCAGTTTTTGGCCGCCATGTCCATGTTTTCCATCAGGTCTGTGGTTCGTAAGGACTCCTGCTTTTGCTGGCCCCAGGAACGTCACTCTCTGTAGTTGTTTAACCTGAATCCCTCCCAGGTCGTTGTAAATCGCCCTTTAGTAAACTTTCAGCCCAGTGTGAATGTTCCTGTCTCCTCCCGGTGCCCTGACTGATGCTCCCATAATGCAGAACTGAGCAGCGTCCAGCAGGGCTGTTACACTTCAGCACTGTTGACGGTTTTGCCTAGATGCTTCTTTGTTGTCAGAAGCTGTCCGGGTGACGTAGGCTGCTCATTCACCTCTCGGCCTGTGCCAGCTAAATGTGAGAACCAGAAATGTCTCCTGGGTGCTGACAGATGTCCCCTTGGGGGCAAGATTGTCCTTGGTTGAGAACCACTGCTCTGGAGTTTTGGTTAACCTCACATTACGTATTATTCCATTCAACAAAAATTTACTAAATGTATACTGTATATAAGTCATTGTTCTTAGAAATGAATTATACATATCAATTTGGGTATCCATTTACAAAATAAATTTTGGCCTATTCGTATGATGGGAATTACTGTGCCAGCATTAGAAACAATGGTAAGATTATTATTTATGACATAGAAATCTGTCCATAAAATGTTTAAAAAGCAACTAGAAAATACTATGTATGCCATGACATTGTTTAAAAAAATCCATTTGACGGGCTGTGCCCGTGGCTCAGAATAGTAGAGTGCCGGCCCCAAGGTGGCGGGTTCAAACCCAGCCCTGGCCAAAAAAAAAAAATCCATTTGACAAGTGTATTTATACATAAAGTCGATGTACTAAGCATTAAACTGTTAATTGTGGTTCTTTGGTTCTGTTAATTATGGTTTCTGTCTTTCCTCTGAATATTTTCATGTATTTTCTTAAATTTTTCGCATGGAATATATGTTTTTATAATCTGAAGAAGAAAATATTAGACCTTTATTTTTAAATCTTACTTTAAAATGAACATATCTATGCACGTAAATAACCAGATTACAGCTTAGAAAATGATCAGTGCCTCAAAAAGGACGTAAAATGTTGTGGAGCTTTCTGGCAATTTGAGATGGTAGTTGGAGAAATTAAGGAAGATTAACTGGAGGAGGTAACGGTTAATTTAGACGATGACAGATGTGCCCAGATCAGTGTGTTTGAGGAAGAATGTGTGTAGGCAGAGACACAGATCAAAGGTGCAAGGTGTGAGATTAGAACTTCTCTTTAGATACATCTTGTGTGTTTACATTTAAATTATTTTATCCTTTTCCTTCCTAAAGGTTTGAAATTGAAATCGAACCCATTTTTGCAAGTTTGGCTTTATATGATGTCAAGGAGAAGAAAAAGGTAAGGTTATAAAATTTGACCATAGTCATTTGTCATAATCGTAGGTTTCAGATACCTGTTTTAAGGTTGTTTAATAAGTACTGTTTTTGAAAATTATTCAACATAGATCTTTTAAGAAAAAAATAGAGATTTAATTGATTAAGACTAGTTAAATATTTTCTTATTATAAAATACTTAGGCTAGAAAACTTTTTTTTTTCATTTTTTTCTAAGCGAAAAGTAGCAGAAAGCAACTTTCTTTTAAGAAATAGAAAAGGTGATATATGAAAAACATTTGGGGCAAGTGGTACGTAAGAATGATGACGAGAGTGAAGTTTTTTCTTTTTCTTTCTCTTTTTTTAGAGACAGAGTCTCACTTTATCGCCCTTGGTAGAGCACTGTGGAGTCACAGTTCACAGCAACCTCCAACTCCTGGGCTTAGGTGATTCTCTTGCCTTAGCTCCCGATTAGGTGGGACTACAGGCACCCACCACAACACTCAGCTATTTTTTTGTTGCAGTTCAGCTGGGGCCGGGTTTGAACCAGCCACCCTCAGTATATGGGGCCAGTGCCCTACCCACTGAGCCACAGGCCCCACCCCAAGTTTTCTTGATATATATTTCAAATTCTGAAGGCCATTTTTGCATACTTTAAATATTCTGTATTATACTCTTAGTTTTACTGTTGTATTTTTATTTATTTAGGAATTTTTCAGAAGACTATCTCATACATGGTTTCTTAAATTAACATTCTAAACCTAATGTATCGTAGAAACCTGAAGTGCCTTCAGTGACTTCTGCTGTCCATGTGTGACGTGCTTTCCTTTACTGAAACTCTGCTCCAGCAACTCCCATTTTCTAAACCAAAACCACTGAGATAACATTTGTATAAGTACAAAAAACTTGATAAAAAACTCAATTTAGGCTCTCAATGATAACTTCTTTGGGTACTTTATTAGAAGGTACTTGTTTTTTTTTTTGAGACAGATCCTCAAGCTGTCCCCCTGGGTAGAGTGCTGTGGCATCACAGCTCACAGCAACCTCCAACTCCTGGGCTCAAGCGAGTCTCCTGCCTCAGCCTCCCAAGTAGCTGGGACCACAGGCGCCTGCCACAACGCCTGGCCATTTTTTGGTTGCAGCTGTCATTGTTGTTTGGCAGGCCTGGGCTGGATTTAACCCACCACCTTAGGTGTATGTGGCTGGTGCCTTAGCCACTTGAGCCACAGGCGCTGTGCCAGAAGGTACATTTTTAATGAAGAATTTGGTATATGGAGTGGTGCCTGTGGCCCAATGGGTAGGGTGCTGGCCCCACATACCAAGGGTGGCAGGTTCAAACCCAACCTCGGCCAAACTGCAACAAGAAAATAGCCAGGCGTTGTGGTGGGTGCTTGTAGTCCCAGCTACTCAGGAGGCTGAGGCAGGAGAATCACCTAAGCCCAGGAGTCGGAGGTTGCTGTGAGCTGTGATGTCACAGCACTCTACCAAGGGCGACAAAGTGAGACTCTGTCTCTACAAAAAAGAATTTGGTGTGTGATCCTGTGGAGTCTGTTTACTGTATTTCCACGCAGTTTGTATACTTCTTTAGTTTGATTTAGATGTGTAGAGGTTGATCTCAGTGAAACACAAGGCACACGGTAGGTTAGAGTATAATGTCCTGTATCTGTAATGTTTTAGGACTATATATATAAAATATATATGACTCTTGTTATTTTTTATAAAGTGTACAGATTTTAAAAGTTAACATATGAATGTCTTTTTTAGATTTCAGAAAACTTTTATTTTGACCTTAATTCTGAGCAGATGAAAGGATTGTTACGTCCCCATGTGCCCCCTGCTGCCATAACCACCCTGGCAAGATCAGCTATTTTTTCTATCACTTACCCCTCCCAAGATGTTTTTCTTGTAATAAAGGTGAGAATAACGTTAAATATCTTTATTTATTTGTACAGTGTCTGTGTACTTGTCTCTTTACCAATACTGCATAATTTTGAAGAGCAAAGATTTTGGCTTCGCTGAGTTTTTTTCATCTTGTTATTCCTTACCACAATATTAGACAAACTGTAAGTGCCACCTGGTTTTTCTCGACTGGGGAGCTGTATTAGTCAGTGTTCTCAGAGCTAATAGGAGACATATACACGTATATCTGTCTGTATCTACATTTCTGTCTGTCTATATTGAGAGAGGAATGAGGAAGATAAATTGATTTGTTTTAAGGAATTGGCTCAAACACTTCTGGGGGAGGTGGTGGCTCAGGAGTTTGCAGTTTGTGGGGCAGGTCCGCAGACTGGAAATTCATGTGTGGGTTTGAACTGATGTTACAGTTTTGAGTCTTCCACAGGACAGCAGATCAGAAATGTAGGCAGGGTTTCTAAGTTCAAGTCTGGAGGAGAATTCCTTCTTCAGGAAACCTCAGTCTTTGCGCTTAAGGACATAAGTCCTAACCACATAATGGAAAGTGATCTGCTTCATTCACTGTCTATTGCTTTAAAATGTTTATCACCTCCCAAAAATATCTTTGCAGCAACATCCAGACTGCTGTTTGACCAGACATCTGGGCATCATTGCTTAGATAAAAACTAATCATCACAAGAGCTATACTATTTTATCAGTCAGTTCTAAATCATATGAATGCTAAAAGCTAAATCACTGATGTCAGAGAACATAATGATTTGTCTGTCAGCCAATTAAGAATAAGGATTACATATTGTAAGCTCTCAATATTACTGAGCTACTTAGGTTAGTATGACTTAAAAAATAATTTACCTTAACTTGACCTTGACTTGGGAGTAGCCTAAAATATATTCCTTAATCACTTCATTTGTATAAAATTATTATAAAGAGGTAATGAATTTTAATAAGGTTATAAAATAAATTATGAAATGATTCCTGTTTACCCACAGGAATCATGTCCTAATTTGTGAATATATTCCTGTGAATTCAGGTTAAAATAAATCTTAGTTAGAGGGAACAGTTGAATAAGCAATGATTTAGTAGCAATGGCCTTCAGAAACTCACTTTTTAAAGAGTAAAATTAAGTTCTAGAAATGAATACAAATGACAGATCTATGTTGTTATTTTACACTGAGAAAATAGGTTTTCATAAAATAGAGTATATTGGACTGAATGAGCTGGCGAGATAGAAATGATGGCTGGAATATTGATTGCTGGAAATGTGATTGTTTAGTGACAAGATTTAGTTGTTAGGAGAATGATGGCTTAGATAGGATTAAGGATAAGAAACATTGAATCTAAATTTCAGTATTAGGAAATAAATGAATCATGGTACATTCATATGATGTAATACTAAGAATGTAATAATACCACAATTTGGAAGAATTTTTAATGGTATCGAAACATGTGTGACAATGTTCAGTGAAAAACAAGTAGCATGAAACTACCATATAGTGTATGATTCCAGTTGTGTATGTGTTGTATATATATTATATATATATAGCAAAAGATTTTTCTATAATTTAAAAAGAAAGAACAAATGAAATGGTTATTTATTTAAAATTTTTTTTTCCATTCAAGTTTTTTTTTAATTAAATCATAGCTGTGTACATTAATGCAATCATGGGGTACAGTGTGGTGTTTTCATATACAATTTGAAATATTTTCATCAAACTGGTTAACAGAGACTTTATGTCAGTTTTCTTAGTTATTGTGTTAAGATGTTTATACTCTACTTTTAGAAAGATTCACTTGTACCCTTGTAAGACAAACCATAGGGGTGATCCCTCCAATCACCCTCCCTCCACCCATCCTTCTCTGCTACCCCTCCCCCTTCCCCATGTTCTTAGGCTATAATTAGGTTATAGCTTTCATATGAAAGCTATAAATTAGTTTCATAATAGGGCTGAGTACATTGGATATTTTTTCTTCCATTCCTGTGATACTTCGCTAAGAACATTTTCCAGCTCCATCCATGTAAACATGAAGGAGGTAAAGTCTCCATCTTTCTTTATGGCTGCATGGTATTCCATGGTGTACATATACCACAGTTTATTTATTTATTTAAATTTTAAGGCCAAGATGTGGAGGCTCAGGCCTGTATCCAAACACTTTGGGAGGCCAAGGCAGTAGGACTGTTTGAGGCCAGCAGTGCAAGGCCAGCCTGAGCAACAGAGGCTGAATCTCTACCAAAAGAAAAAGGAAAATTAGCTGGGTGTGGTGGCACGTGTTGGTGGTCTCAGCCACTTGGGAGGTGGAGGTGGTAGGATCGCTTGAACCCAGGAGTTTCAGGTTGCTGTGAGCTGTGCTGACATTACTATACTGTAGTCTGGGCAGCACAGCAAGAGCCTTTTTTTTTTTCTTTTTAGATAGTCTCTCTCTGTCACCCTGGGTTGAGTGTCCTGGAGTTGTAGCTCACAGTGACCTGAAACTCTTGCCTCAGCCTCCCTAAAAGCTGGGACTACAGGTGGCTTCCATCACATCTGGCTAGTTTTCTCTATTTTATTTTTTATTTCCGATTAATTTAAGGGTACAAAGAATTGGGTAGTTTTTTCTATTTTTAGTAGAGACAGGGTCTCACTTTTGGCTCAGGCTGGTCTTGAATTCCTGAGCTCAATCGATCCACCCGCCTTGGCCTCTCAGAATGCCAGAATTATAGGCGTGAGCTACTGTGCCTGGCCCAAGAAAAGTCTTTTAAAGGAAATGTATGTAGCAGGGTTTTTCATCATTTGTAGTGTATATCAGAATGATACTGTTTCTTGAGAGAAAAGTTTACTTGGTTTGTGTATGGGTTAGTTACTACTAGACAAGAAGGAAAATAGAAAACCCCAGTGGAGTGCTCCAGCTGGCATTTACTGAGTTCATGCTCCGGCTGTCTGTGGGTCAGCCAGTTTAAGCTGCTCGGTGGAGATGGCTGTGCCCCTTCAGGTGTCGTAGGTGGCTGTGCCCCCTCAGGTGTCGTAGGTGGCTGCGCCCCCTCAGGTGTCGTAGGTGGCTGCGCCCCTTCAGGTGTCGTAGTTGGCTGCGCCCCCTCAGGTGTCGTAGGTGGCTGTGCCCCCTCAGGTGTCGTAGGTGGCTGTGCCCCCTCAGGTGTCGTAGGTGGCTGTGCCCCTTCAGGTGTCGTAGGTGGCCTGAGTAGAAGTGGAGGATTCTCTGCATGTTCTTCTTTCCTAGCAGGACAGCCTGGCGTACTTTCCTGAGACCGCAGATGTGCTGCAGAGCAGCCCTGCTTTCTGGGTCTTTATCTACATCATCCAGCTAACAAGGCATTGGCCAAAACAGGTCCCGTGACAGGACACAGACTCAGGGAGTTGGGATATACTTGCTCCTTTTATTGGAAGGAGCTTCAGTATCATATAGCAAATGGAAGTGTAAAAGAAGGGTTAAAGATTAGAGCTTAAGGCTCAGCGCCTATAGCTCAAGCGGCTAAGGCGCCAGCCACATACACCTAAGGTGGCGGGTTCGAATCCCCAGCCCGGACCCACCAAAACAACAATGACGGCTGCAACCAAAAAATAGCCGGGCGTTGTGGCGGGGGCCTGTGGTCCCAGCTACTTGGGAGGCGGAGGCAGGAGACTCGCTTGAGCCCAGGAGTTGGAGGTTGCTGTGAGCTGTAATGCCATAGCACTCTATCCAGGGGGACAGCTTGAGGCTCTGTCTCAAAAAAAACATAGGAGAGAACGAGTTGGAGGTTGCTGTGAGCTGTAATGCCATAGCACTCTATCCAGGGGGACAGCTTGAGGCTCTGTCTCAAAAAAAAAAAAAAAGATTAGAGCTTAAAAAAGGTTAAAAATTGGGGCTCTTGCAGGGCCCCAGGTGTGGTGGCTCACAGCTATAATTCTAGCACTCCCAGAAGTCAAGGAGGGTGGTTTGCTTGAGCTTAGGAGTTCAAGACCAGCCTGAGCAAGGGTGAGACCCTGTCTCTACGAAAAATAATAAGAACTAGCCAGGTGTTGTGGCGGGTGCCTGAAGTCCCAGCTACTTGGGAGCCTGAGGCAAGAGAATCACTTGAGCCCAAGAGCTTGAGGTTCTGTGAGCTGTGATGCCATGACATTCTACCTGGGGCAACAGAGTGTCTTGGGGGAAAATAAGAAAAATTGGGCTTTGATCTATAGTTCAGTCTACTGGGGTTCCAGCTCAGCCAGGAGTAATTCCTTGCGCATTTTTATGCTCTGTGTTGGTGTAGTTACCTCCTAGTAAATACGTGAAGGTCACACCACTGCGTTTGGGTTATTATTTTTGCGTCCCTGCCACTTCAAGACAAAAAGTAATGTTGACACAGTTTATTGAAAGTTATTTTAATTAATTTCTATTGGAATATCACATAATTGTAGAAAGAATGTAAGTTAAAAGTATGTAGTTCGATTAATTATCCCCAAATGATTATATTTATGTGGCCATCCATCCACGTTAAGAAATTAAACATTAAGAGAGCCTGTAATCCTAGCTCTGTGGGAGGCCCAGGGAGAGGATCACTTGAGGCCAGGAGTTAAAGACCAGCCTGGGCAATAGCGAGAGCCCGTCTCTACAAAAAAGAAAAAAAATTAGCCAGGCATGACGCAAGCCTGTGGTTCCAGCTGTTCAGGATGCGTAGGCAGCAAGATCTCTTGAGCCCGGGGATTTGAGGCAGCAGGGAGCTGTGACGACACCATGGGACTCCAATCCAGGCAGCAGAGCAAGACTCTGTCTCAAAAAACCTATCAAAATTAGAATTCCAGAAAGCACCCACGAGACTCATTCCGTCCACTGTTCCTTCCTCTTGCACAATTTTTGCCTGTTTTTGAACATAATATTAGTGGGATCAGACAGGATTGCAGATGTTTGTCTTCATTTCTCTGTGCGATAATGATTGTCTGATAAGCGCAGGTCGTGTGCAGCGGTTCTGCACTTCATTTTCTGTGCATTTTCAATTTCATTTTTGATATTCTGTTATAGGTACATATCAGGTACCCGGGCGATTGACATTTGGGTTCCTTTAGGTTTGTGCTTTAATTGGTAATTCTGTGAACACCTGCAGGCCACGGGGACAGACGTGTGTACTCATCACTCTGTTCAGTGTCGTCCTATAAGTAGAATCGCTAAGTCAGAGGATTTTCCTACGTCAGCTTCAGTAGAAGCTGCCACACGGGTTCCAAAGTGCCTGTGATAGTTGCATTCCCATCAGGAGTGAATTAGTGTTTCAGGTCTTCATACCTGGTATTCATCAATTTTTTTTTTTTGTCCATGGCTGGGTTTGAACCTGCCACCTCTGGGATATGGGGCCGGTGCCCTACCCTTTTGAGCCACAGGTGCCACCGGGTATTCATCAACTTTTAAAAATTAAAATATAAGATACATAGAGTGAGATCCACAGAGTATACACATCTGAGGTAAACAGCTTGATGAATTCTTTTCTTTTTTTTCTTTTGACACAGAGTCTCACTATGTTGCCCTGGGTGAAGTGCTGTGGCATCACAGCTCACGGCAACCTCAGACTGTTGGGCTTAAG
>NW_003852461.1:9364335-9367321 GCF_000181295.1 Otolemur garnettii | reverse complement strand
TTGCTGTTGAGCAGGCCCGGGGCCGGGTGTGAACCCGCCAGCTCCGGTGTGGGGCCAGCACCCTCCCCACTGAGCCGCAGGTGCTGATCCAACTTGATGGATTCTTACACAGCCGTTCACCAGCGAGGGACTGCAGCTGAGCTCAAGCTACGCAGTGTCCCCATTACCTGGGGGGTTCTCTTGCCTTCTCTGTCACTGACTGCCCCTCCCTCACCGGATAACTGGTATTCCAGCTTCCACTACCACACAGCTTTTCCTCGTCTGAGTGTCCCGTGAACGCAGTCCTACGACGTGTGCAGTTTCTGTGGCTCCTTCTGGGGTGTCTGTGCTGCTGTGGTTACATGTAGGGGTGGAATTACTGGAGCAGAAGTTATTCATGTATGTCTTCAGTTTTAGTAGAAACAGCCAGTTTTCCAGAATGGTTAGTACAGCTTACCTCCCATTAGCCATGTTTGAGATTTTTTGATTGCTCAGTTCCTTTGTTAACATTTGATATCATCAGATTTTATTTCATATTTCAACTTCATCAATTGTATTTTATTTCTGGTTTGCTTGTAGAATTGTATCCATTTACCCTAGAAGTGCATTAATGTACATAGTTACCATTCAATTAAAAAAAAAAAGAATTGTATCAATTTTATTTTAATTTGTAATTCTCTGATGACTGTGTTGAGTAATTTATTGGCCATTAGGATATTCTATTTTATGAAGTGTTTATTCAGATCATCAGCTTATTTTTAACATTATTGTAAGTGAGTTTTTAGTATAACATACATAAAATACACAAATCTTAAGTGTACCATTCAGTGCCTTTATATGTCTGTCCAATATATGTATGTGTATCTGTGTGATCATAATCCATTTTGTTGGATTTTTTTTACTTTATCTTATTAATTTGTGAGAGCTCTTTTAGTAGCCCATGTTCACTAATCTGAAGTGTCAGTTTTGTTGTAATCTGAATTTCTCAGATTCAGTTGATGTACTTGATTCAGTTTCTGGACTTTCTATTTTATTTATGTTTCTTTTAAAAAAAAAGAAAAACCTTAAAAATTTTATAAGGAGAAAGTGAGACATTGTGGAGAAATACGGTAAGTGAAAACTATTGACAATATTATTTTGTGAGTTATTTTTAAATTGTAATTTTGCATTTTGATGTATTAATTGAAGATAAATTTATGATTGCTGCTTTTAAAAATATTTTTAACTTTGGGACAGTACACATAACATGAAATTTATATCTTAACCATTTATAAGGATATAGCTTATTATGAAGTCCATCCACATTTTTACGAATCTCCAGAACTTTTCATCTTACATGACTGAAACTCTATATTGATTAAACAGTGACTTACCATCCCCCCAGTCCTGCCAGCCACCGTTGTACTTCCAGTTTTTATGAATTTGACTTCTCTAGATACCTCGTGTAAATGGAATCATCTTCTCTAGATACCTCATGTAAATGGAATCATCTTCTCTAGATACCTAGTAATATCTCTAGTAATTGATTTGATTTTTTGTGACTGGCTTATTTCACTTAGCCTGATATTTTCAAGGTTCATTCCGGTTATAACATATTGAAATTTAATTTTTTTTTTTAAAAAGATGAATGTATATGCCACGTTTTAAAATCCATTCATCTGTTGGTGGATACTCGGGTTGCTTTTACCCTTTGGCTATTATGAATTACGCTGTTGTGAACACCTGCTTCAGACTCTGCTTTCAATTTCTTTGAGTATATATCTGGAAGTAGAATTGCTGGATCATGTGGTGGTTCTATTTTTACTTTTTTGAAGACCCTCCAGATTGTTTTCATAGCAGCTGCCTTAGTTTATGCTCCTACCAGCAGTGTCGAAGGTTCCATTTCTTCCACGTGCTCCCCTACGCTTGATATGTTCTGGGGGTTTTTGATAGTGACCATCTTGACGGGTACACGATGATAAATCTCATTGTGATTTTGATTTGCGTTTCCTTAATGAATTGTGATACTGAGCATCTCTTCATGTGCTCTTTGGCCATTTGTTTGCCTTCTTTGGAGAAGTATCTGTTCATATCTTTTGCCTGCTCGTTGATTGAGTTTATTAAACATTGTTGAGTTGTAGGAGTTCTTGATGTGTGCTGGTTATTCCCTCTTTATCAGGTATTTTTTCTCATTCTGTAGGTTGCCTTTTCACTTTATTTTTTGTCCTTTGATGCAGTACATAGAAGTTTTGGTGTAGTATATGTTGTGTGGGGGGCGCGTGACGCAGGGTAGCAGAGGTAAGACCTGCAGAGAAATGTCGGGAGAACAAGGAGACTGGAAACTCGCTCTGGAATCCAGCGAAGTTCTTTATTCTGCCAAAGCTTATATAGACTATACTGCAGGTACAGACAATTAATTAATAAGCAAGTGACCCAAACCTCCTGACTACAGGCCCAGCACTGCTTGGTGCCAAGGAGTCTGTTAATTGGCCAATAACCATTCCACTAACTTTATCTATAACTATTCTTAAACCCTGCAATGAAAACAAGACCATAAAACAAGTTTCTGGGAGAATAAGCTGATTGAATGCTTGACCTTCAGCAGACCATCTGGAGGCAGTTATCCATCCTAGGGAGTAGTCTAGAAATTCCCAAGATATACCCGTACCTGCCTGCAGGCCTGCCCCCCGAAGGCTCAGCTCTAAATCATTTCTACATGATAAGGTCCTGAGCACATAGGGAGTTCTATCCAGGTCTCTCTACATTCTGACTCACAAAAGACTTCAAACTTGCTCTCACAAAATGGAACTGTTTAGAGACTTACTTCTAGGCCTCCTGCCTATGGTATATATCGTTCATCTCATCTTTTTATTGCCTGGTGCTTTTGATGTCCTATTCAATAAATCATCTCCCAGTCCATTTTCGTGAAACTTTGCCTCTGTATTTTCTTCTAAGAGTTTTATAGTCTCAGGTCTGACATTTTAGTTCTTTGGCCCACGTTGCATTAATTTGTGTATTAAGGGAAGGG
>NW_003852461.1:9362803-9363752 GCF_000181295.1 Otolemur garnettii | reverse complement strand
GGACCCTGAGGTAGGAGGATCCCTTAGGAGTCTGAGGTTGCAGTGAGCTATGATGACGCCACTGCACCTTCAGCCTAGGCAAGGGTGAGACTGTGTCTCAAAAAAACCAAAAAGAAGTGGCTGTAGAGGGTGTGTTTATTTTGTTCCTGATCTTAGAGGAAAAGCTTTTCTTTTTCTATTTTTTTAAAGTTTTTTTTCTTTTTTTTAGAGGCAGTGTCTCATTTTATCACCCTCAGTAGAGTGCTGTGGCATCGCAGCTCACAGCAACCTCCAACTCCTGGGCCTAGGCGATTCTCTTGCCTCAGTCTCCTGAGCAGCTAAGACTACAGGCATGTGGCACAACGTCCAGCTATTTTCTGTTGCAGTTTGGCTGGGGCTGGGTTTGAACTCGCCACCTTTGGTAAATGGGGCTGGTGCCCTCCCCACTGAGCCACAGGCGCTGCCCAGAGGAAAAGCTTTTACTCTTCCTCCTCTGAATATGATGTTGTCTTTAGTCTTGTCTCATCTGGCCTTTATTATGCTGAGGTGGTTTCCAGTGTTTGTTCTCTGCCAGTCGAGATGATTATTGTGTTATTTTTTTTCGGTCAGTCTGCTAATGTCATGTATGACGTTGCATTTTTTCTTGGTGACAGAGTCTTGCTAAAGCGCAGTGGTGTCATCACAGCTCACTACATCCTCCAACTCCTAATCTCATGTGGTCCTCCCTTCTCAGCCTCCCAGAGTGCTGGGCTTACAGGCATGAACCACTGTGCTCAGCCGACATTGCCTTTTGGGTTATGAACCATTCTTACATTTCCGGCTGACTTTTTAAGGCTTAACCTTTCCTTTTTTGCCTTTGACAGCTAGAGAAGGTCCTACAGCAAGGGGATATCGGAGAGTGCGCAGAGCCGTATATGATTTTCAAAGAAGCAGATGCCAGCAAGGTAGAATGTCACACCTCTTACTCCCC
>NW_003852461.1:9361835-9362783 GCF_000181295.1 Otolemur garnettii | reverse complement strand
GACCAGCTAGAGCAAGAAGGAGACCCTGTCTCTACAAAAAAATAGAAAAATTTGCCTCCCTGGTGGTGGCACACACCTGTACTCCGGACCCTGAGATAGGAGGATCCCTTAGGAGTCTGAGGTTGCAGTGAGCTATGATGACGCCACTGCACCTTCAGCCTAGGCAAGGGTGAGACTATGTCTCAAAAAAACCCAAAAGAAGTGGCTGTAGAGGGCGTGTTTATTTTGTTCCTGATCTTAGAGGAAAAGCTTTTTTTTTTCTATTTTTTTAAAGTTTTTTTTCTTTTTTTTAGAGGCAGAGTCTCACTTCATCACCCTCAGTAGAGTGCTGTGGCATCACAGCTCACAGCAACCTCCAACTCCTGGGCCTAGGCGATTCTCTTGCCTCAGTCTCCTGAGCAGCTAAGACTACAGGCGTGTGGCACAACGTCCAGCTATTTTCTGTTGCAGTTTGGCTGGGGCCGGGTTTGAACTTGCCACCTTTGGTAAATGGGGCTGGCGCCCTCCCCACTGAGCCACAGACGCTGCCCAGAGGAAAAGCTTTTACTCTTCCTCCTCTGAGTATGATGTTGTCTTTAGTTTTGTCTCATCTGGCCTTTATTATGCTGAGGTGGTTTCCAGTGTTTGTTCTCTGCCAGTCGAGATGATTATTGTGTTACTTGTTTTCAGTCAGTCTGCTAATGTCATGTATGACGTTGCTTTTTTTCTTGGTGACAGAGTCTTGCTAACGCGCAGTGGTGTCATCACAGCTCACTACATCCTCCAACTCCTAATCTCACGTGGTCCTCCCTTCTCAGCCTCCCAGAGTGCTGGGCTTACAGGCATGAACCACTGTGCTCAGCCGACATTGCCTTTTGGGTTATGAACCATTCTTGCATTTCCGGCTGACTTTTTAAGGCTTAACCTTCCATTGAATGGTCTTGACGCTGTTGTCAAAAATCATTTGAC
>NW_003852461.1:9354448-9361618 GCF_000181295.1 Otolemur garnettii | reverse complement strand
GCACCATGTCCTGTACTCGTCCTTCAAATCTCCAGTTTCAAAACTAATTGAGTCTTTCAATTTTTTTTTTCTTGCAGAGAACTGAGTTAGTTCAGTTTAACTCCTAATAATTAAAATTTTTCTTTATTTACAAAACAGTGATGTTGATAGAGTGTTTCCTAGCAAAACAAGTACTCTTGGCTTCTAGCTGACTACAGATAATTAAGGAATGTTGTAAAAACAGAAAATACAACCTCTTTTGCCTCAGGTGACTGATTTCTAGAATTTGGATAAACTGACACTTGCAAAGTAGTTGAATAGTTGATACCAAATTTCAGTTACCCTCAATTAGCTACCAGAATACAAGGGGTTTTGGATCTTTAATCATGAGATTTAATACTGGAACATCCAGGAAAGCTATGCTTGAGGTGTACAGTGTACCCAAATCTACAAAATGTTCTGCTTTCTATTTTCCTGTAACAAGATTCAGAACAAGAACTGAGCTTTTTTGCTAGTGCATGTGTAGGTGGATATAAGCACTTGATACTCTTCTCTCCTTGGCTATCTGGTTTAACTCAGAGGTAAAATAACAGTTATCCAGCTTTCCCCAGGTTGTCATTTTAGAAATCTTCAGTTACGTGGAACACACGAGTTTCCTGGTAGCTTATTCCACTCTTTACGTATTTGCATAGACTGATAGAATTAAACATATTTGATATTCAGGCTCTTTGAGCAAGAACCTGTTTTGGAGGTGTAGCAGGTTAATAATAAACAGTGCTACTATTTAACCGTCATTCCGCGTTTCCCAGCCCTGAGTCTTAGAGCCGTTAGCGTCTCCCTCACCAGCAGCCCATTTGCAAAGAGTATGTAGGACAGGGGGTGCCAGTTTTCAGGTACTCAGTCTCAGACTGAGTGTCGGCTCTTCCAGGCCAGTGTTTGTTTCAGGAATAGCTTAAAAGTTGAGCCAGCCTCGAGGTGTCCCTGAGATGCTCATGTCCCATTTGGACGTTAGTGCTTTGTTCAGGGTTTAGTGCTCTTACAATACTTGTTTTCTTTGCTTCTTTTGCTACAACTCCTAGTTCATTATCTTTGGCCTGTCTGTGTCTCACATGAACTTTATTCTTCTTTTAAGTTGGAGGCTATTTCAGATCAGCTCGGTCGCATCTTTTACAGAGTAAAAAGTTTAACAAATCACATCTTAGAATATTTTGCTGTTACGGATTGCTAACTAGACTGTGGTTATGCTTCCTTTCCAAAAATAATACTTGTAAAAACATGATGCATGTTTGCACTTGGCTGTCCTTTGTTTTCTCCCAAGAATAACATAATCACAAACAGAAATTTTAAAGACCTACTCCGTACACACATTTGTAGAATGTGGTGAGTTTATTACTTGATCTCCAAAAGGTACTGATAGATTTGCTATCTTTGCTGAGAAATGAGAATTCTTAGCCTGTTCTTTATGTGAGTATGAGTCCTCACAGAATACACTTTCAAGTGTAATTATATGATGTATAAAGTTCTGTTTTGCAGAATAAGGAAAAATTGGAGAAGCTGAAAAGTCAAGCTGACCAGTTTTGCCAGAGACTTGGGAAGTATCGCATGCCTTTTGCTTGGACCGCAATCCACTTAATGAATATTGTTAGCAGCGCTGGAAGTTTGGAAAGAGATTCGACAGAAGTAGAAATCAGTACTGGAGGTAAGAGTGTTTTATATAAAATGTTTCTAAATTTTTCTTTTTTCTCAGATAGGCTTGTTTTATTTGTAAAATTTGCAATGTGGTATTCCTTTATTACCTTCTTTATTTAACACCATTATTAAGGTATATTAATAATTTGCGTACCTTACCATTCAACCATTTGAAGTATGCAATATGAGAGGTCCTTAAAAAGTCTCTCTCTTTTTAAAATTAATTATTTATTTATTTTTTAAATTGAATGATAACTATGTACATTAATGCACTTCTGGGGTACAGTGTGGGGTTTTCACACACAAAAAAGTCTCTTTGTTAAACGTTTGAGGAAAAAAGGGGCTTTCCTTCTGGGCTGCCGTCCGTAGAGACTTTGCCTGTTCTTCCCGTATTCGCGTGGGTTTTCCTGTCTACTTTGGTTTCCTCTCATATTCCAGAGATGTGCATGTTAGGTTAATCGGTGTGTCTGAACCGTCCCTCTCTGAGTGTGTGTGGATGTGTGTGTGAGTCCCGTCCTCAGGTGGTTCCGGCTTTGCACCCTGAGCTGCTGTGTTAGGTTCTGGTCACCCACAATTCTGAACTGGAATAAGCATCAAGCAGTAGGCTGGAAAATGAATGAATGAATAAATACAGATTACCGTCAAATAAAAATTCATAAGGCGTGTAATCATACAAATGTGTCACAGTAATCTGTGCAGTAGCAAAGTGCTCAGTGAACTGTCGGGTCTTGCTGTTCTGAGCCGTGTAGCAGTCGGAGAGGCTCCTTGCAACTTTTGCTTTGCAAACATTTATTCCTTGATTTAACCCACCTCCGCTGTGACCGCTTTCACTCACTAATTCACCAAAAGTTGGGCAAACAACTCTTACTTATTTTCATTGGTTTTAAATGTATAGTTCATGTTTATTTTGATGTTTAACATTAGAAATGTTTTGATCTTTATATAGAAGTTTGATGGTGTTTTTGTGACCAGACATATGCTGTGGGAACTTAAATCTTGTTTATGTCAGTTGGCACACGGTGCCATCGTACGTCATTTCATTTCACTTAAAGCAGTGGCTCTCCATCTGTGGGTCGCGGCCCACAGGAACTGTACTAAAGGGTCGTGGCATTAGGAGGTTGAAAACCACTGACTTAAAGTCATAATTTCTAAGAACACATCGATGACATTAAATGGGGACTTACTGCACCGTGTTTTTATGCTATAACCACTGCCACAGTCTAATCTGGAAACACTTTTTACCTATTTGTGGTAGTTGCTCCTAAATACCCCCAAATCTCCAAACACATCCCTAAGCAGCTATTGTGGGTTTGCTCATGCTTGATGTACAGGTAGAATCACACAGCATGGGCCTGTGATGGAGCTTCCTTTATTTAGAATCATGATTTCATGGTTCATCCAGGTGGAATCACACAGCCTGGGTCCGTGATGGAGCTTCCTTTTTCATTTAGAGTCAGGATTTCATGGTTCATCCAAGTGGAATCACACAGCCTGGGTCAGTGATGGAGCTTCCTTCATTTAGAGGAGCATTTTCATGGTTTATCCAGGTTGCATAGTATATGTCAGTATTTGACTTTTTTTTGAGACAGAATCTCACTATGTCACCCTCGGTAGAGTGCCATAGCATCACAGCTCACAGCAACCTCAAGCTCTTGGGCTTAAGTGATTCTCTTGCCTCAGCCTCCCAAGTAGCTGGGACTATAGGTGCCACAACACGCAGCTATTTTTTTGTTGCAGTTGTCATTGTGGTTTATCAGGCCCAGCTGGGCTCGAACTTGCCAGCCCCAGTGTATGTGGCCAGCACCGTAACCACTGTGCTATGGGTACCAAACCAGTATCTGACTTACTAATGCCAGTGACAGTCCATTGTATCAATATATCACATTTATCTATTCATCGGTTGTTCTGTGTTTTTCTACATTTTGATTGTTGATGCTGTGGCGGATGTTCATGTACAGACTTTTGTGTGGACGTATTTTTTATTTCTCTTGGATGTGTTCCTAGGAGTAAAATTGCTGGGTCATATGGCAGTTCTATATTTAATCTTTTGAGGAACTGCCACGCTGTTTTCCAGCTCTTCTGGACCTTCAGAAATCCTGCTTAGCAGTCTGTGGATGTCCCCATTTGCACATATCTTTGCCAGCGCTCGTTATCTGTCCTGATAGTAGCTGTCCCTGTGCAGGCCAAGTGGTGTTTCTGTGGTTTAGATTTGCCTCTCCTTGATCGGAAGAATGATAGGAAGCGTCGTGCTGCATACACTGGCTATTTGTGTAACGTCTTTGGAGAAATAGGTGTTCACATCCTTTGATCATTTTTAATCGCTTTTTCGTCTATAATTATTGACGCCTAATTTTTATTTTTTTACATGTACATGTGTTCATTAGGTTTCCACTTTTTGCCTTCACAAAATTAAAAAGGCGAAAAATTGAATAACAATAACAATGTTTAAGGTAAGGACTAGAAACAAAAACCTCATAAAGAACAAACGAAGGTAAATACATTCAGAAAAGGAATCTGACAATTGCTGCATCGAAATATTAAGCAATAATAGTAATAATGCATAGAAAGTAACATTCACGTGACGCCTAATTTTTAAATGGATTTTCATCTTCTCATCACTGGTTCACGAGAGCTCCTTGCAGGCCCTTGATGCAGATTCCTCATCTCGCTTATGATTCACACGTTTCCTCCCAGTCTGTTGTCTGAAGCACAGAAGTTTTACATTTTGATGACTTTCACTTTTTCTGTATTTTTTTGTTGTTGTTGTTGTGTCTAAGAAACCAGTATCTAACCCAACATCAAGACTTACTTATATGTTTTTACGGGTTCGATAGCTTTAGCTTTCACATTTAGGTTTATAATCAATTTTGAGTTAATTTTCATGCATGGTGTGAGATAGGGGTCCAGCTTTGTCCACGTGTGGATATCCGGTTGTCCCGGGACCGTTGGTTGGAAAGGCTCTTTTTTCCTCATTGAATGGGCTTAGCTCCTTGTTGAAAGTGAGTTGACCATTGAGCTTGTCGTGTCCGTTCCACTGACCTGCGTGTCTAACCTTACTGTACCAGTGCTGTGCTGTGTTACTTCAGCTTGTAGTAAGTTTCCAAACCGACAAGACTGAGTCTCCCAACTTTGTTATCTTTTTGCAAAATTTGTTTTGGCTGTTGGGTTCCTTTTATTTAAATATGAAATTTAGGATCAGCCACCAATTTCTGCACAATGGCAGGTGGGATTTTGCTAGGTATGGCATTAAATCCGTCAATTTGTGTATTATTGCCATCTTCACAATAGCAAGTCTTTGAATCCAGGAACATGGGTTTTTTTCATTTATTTGCATCTAAGTCAGTTTTTTCAGCAATGTTTTGTAGTGGTGTATAAGTTTGTCTTTCTCTTAATTAAATTTATGCCCAATTATTTCATTTTTTGATACTATTCAAAATGGAATTGTTCTCTTAATTTCATTTTCAGAAGGTCCATTTCTAGTGATAAGAAATACAAGTGACTTTTGTCTATCAACCTCATACAATGAGACCTTTTTGAATTTATTAATTCCAGTTGTTGTTATTTGTTTTTCTGCCGATTTCTTAGGATTGTCTGATATAGGATTGTGTCATCTGCAGGTAAAATCAGGTTTACGTTCTTTTCCAATCTGGATGCCTTTTGTTTATCTTTTCATTTATCTTTTCTAATTGTCTTGGCCTGAACTTTCTAGACAATGTTGAATAGAAGTGGGTGCCCTTGTCTAGCTCCTGACCGTTGTGTTCAGTCTTCCACTGTCCAGCGTGATGTTTGCTGTGGGTTCTTCACATACGTGCGTTAGTAGATTGGGGATGTTCCCTTCTATTCCTAATTTGTTTAGTGTTTTTATCATGAAAGGCTTTTGGATTTTGTTAAATGCTTTTTCTGCATCTATGAAAACAATTTGTATATGTTTATCTTATATCCTTTTAATGTGGTTTATTGCATTGATGTATTCGACTTTGGTTTTAAATTAAGCTTAAATTCCTAGGAAGAGTACTGCTTAGTCACGGTATATAATCTTTTCTAGTGTGTTTGGAGTTTGTTTGCTAGTACGTATCTTGTTTAGGATTCTTCATAAGGCATATTGGTCTGTAGTTTTTCTTTGTTTTGATGCCTCTGTCTGGTTTTGGTATCCGGGTGGTACTGGCCTCATAGAATGAGTTGTGAAGTGTTCCTTCCGTTTTTTGGAAGAGGTTTTGAAGGACTAGTATTAATTCTTCTTTGAAAGTTTGGAAGAATTCACCAGTGAAGCTGTCTTGACCTGGTCTTTTCTTTGTGGGAAGTGTTTTCTTTACTAATTCAATCTCTTGACGTAGGTCCACTCAGATATTCTCTTTTGTCTGAGTTGGTTTAGTACTTCCTTTCATTCTAGAATGTGTCCGTTTCACGCTGGTTATCTAACCTAAGTGTTGACGTAACTGTTGGTACTATTGCCATATGATCCTTTTATCTGTAAGGTCTGAAGGGATATCCTTCTTGCATTCCTGGTTTTAGTAAATTTGAGTCTTTTCTATTTTTTTCTGCATCAGTTTAGTGAAAGGTTTGTCAATTTTATCTTTTTGAAGAAAGAAACCCTTTTCTTATTCCTAGTTTTTTCCCTGCTGATTTCTGTGATTCTGTTTCACGGTTCCTAGTTTTTCCCCCGTTGATTTTTGTGATTCTGTTTCACGGTTCCCTCTCTGCCGCTGTCGTCTTTGAACCCTTCTTCTTGCTCTGGATTTACTTTCTCTTCTGTTGTTTCTCAAGTGTCATCCCTGATTTCAGGTATTTCTTTTTAACAGCATTTATTGCTCTGAATGTCCCTCCACCCACTGCTTTAGCAGTGTTTCGCATATTTATTTTCAGACATCTTAAATATTTTCTGCTTTTCCCGTTAACTATTTAGAGATATGCTATTACATTTACAAGTATTTGTAAATTCCCCAAATTGTCTCATATTAGTGATTTATAGTTTAATTTCACTCTTCTTAGAAAGTGTGTACCATATGATTTTAATTTTTTCAAATTTGTTATACCTTGTGTTACGGCTTAGTGTAGGGACTGTCTTGGCAAAGGGCCTGAAGGTGCCGGAGGAGAATGTGCATTCTGTCCTCAGTTAGCGCACAGTAGTAAGTGGCCATCAGCTCTAGTGTGTTAATGGTTTTGTTCAAGTCTTCTGTTTCCTTGTTAACTCAATCTAATCTAATTGTGCTATTGGTTTTCAGTAATATCATTATCTTACTAATACTTTGGGCTTGGTGCCTGTGGCTCAAGTGGCTAAGGCGCTGGCCACATACAACCAAGGTGGCAGGTTCGAATCCAGCCCAGGCCCGCCAAACAACAATGGCTGCAACCAAAAAATAGCCAGACGTTGTGACGGGCGCTTATGGTCTCAGCTACTTGGGAGGCAGAGGCAGGAGACTCGCTTGGGCCCAGGAGTTGGAGGTTGCTGTGAGCTGTAATGCCACAGCACTCTACCCAGGGGGACAGCTTGAGGCTCTGTCT
>NW_003852461.1:9351545-9352757 GCF_000181295.1 Otolemur garnettii | reverse complement strand
GTCTGCCTGAAGCCCCTTCCCAGGGACCTGCCGGTGGCGTCCCTCTGCTGCAGGTGGACATGTCCCTCTCCACTGTGTCCCTCTCCACTGCGTCCCTCTGCTGCAGGTGGACACGTCCCTCTCCTCTGCGTCCCTCTCCACTGTGTCCCTCTGCTGCAGGTGGACATGTCCCTCTCCACTGTGTCCCTCTCCACTGCGTCCCTCTGCTGCAGGTGGACGCGTCCCTCTCCTCTGCGTCCCTCTCCACTGTGTCCCTCTGCTGCAGGTGGACGTGTCCCTTTCCTCTGCGTCCCTCTCCACTGTGTCCCTCTGCTGCAGGTGGACGTGTCCCTCTCCTCTGCGTCCCTCTCCACTGTGTCCCTCTGCTGCAGGTGGACGCGTCCCTCTCCACTGTGTCCCTCTGCTGCAGGTGGACGCGTCCCTCTCCTCTGTGTCCCTCTGCTGCTCTCTCCGCTCTCTTTTCATTCTCCCTCCTGCCCTGTGTGGTTGAACTGGTATCTGTGAACTGGAAAGAAACAAGTCATCCACTGTGACCTGTATTTTTAAAGCATTCACCATGTCCTGGATACTGCTTTGAATGCTGAGAACTGGAAAATAGCACAAAGTGATCATGAAAACTTAAAAACAAATGATTGCTGGCAACAGGGAACAGTGGAAAGCATTTACATTTTATTTTGTGTAGTGCTGTATTAAGTTTTTAGCCATGAGCATGAACTGGTTTTATTTATCTCCTCAAGTTAATTTTTACCAGAGCATGAGCTATTTTTTATAAATAAACAAATATTTTTATTTATTTGTTCATTTACGTATTTTTTTGAGACAGAGTCTCACTCTGTTGCCCTGGGTAGGGTGCTGTGGAGTCATAGCTCACAGCAACCTCAAACTCCTGGGCTCAAGCGACTCTCCTGCCTCAGCCTCCCAAGTAGCTGGGACTGCGGGCGCCGCCACCATGCCCAGCTTTCATGTCTTTTCATTATATTCTTCTTTGTCTTTTCTCCTTTCCTCTGTCCCTAATTTATATTGGTTTTCTGTATTTTAGATTCTTTACTACTTATAGACATAGATAACAGGCTACAAATTAAGGTAAAAAGGTAGATAATAGTATTATAAAGACTAGTAAAATTGGAAAGCATAAAAATAAGGAAACAAGTTGGTATGTTATTTATTTATGATCATATAAATTTATTTTCATTTTTATTCCTGCTACCTTGT
>NW_003852461.1:9330494-9350139 GCF_000181295.1 Otolemur garnettii | reverse complement strand
TTCCATGGTGAAACTGTGCATGTGGAATGGTAAATATTCAAAGATAGAGTCCCATCATAGAGCAAACTGTTCCATAGTGAAACTTGTGAAATCCGCCAACTCAGAATTAAGCCATTTAAACTTAGAAATGTCGGCTTGTTTTTATGCGAAATCCTTCACTGTTGTTTTTTTTTCCTTTTTTAACTTTAACTCATTCCCTTTCATTTGTTCAGTGAGAATTTATTAATTTAAATGCATTTATGTCTGTATCAGTAATATTTGAGACTGTGTGAAATGAAATGGTTTAGACATCTGAGATGATAGTAATTTAGTTTATACAGCATTATTCCCAGACTTCTTGCAAAAAAAGACCTAAATCCATCCAAAAATATTTTTAGTGTGAAGTTTTTATTTATTATGTTTACATTGTTTTTATTGTATTTTTTAATGTGCAGCTCAGCTGAAGATAGATATTTCTCCTGCACCTGAAAATCCCCACTATTGCCTAACCCCAGAGCTACTTCAAGTGAAGCTTTACCCTGACAGTAGAGTTAGACCTACCAGAGAAATTTTAGAGTTTCCTGCCAGAGATGTTTATGTTCCAAACACTACGTACAGGTATGAGTTTTTAATTTTGGAGAATTCGGAGATAATGTGCTGTATATTCTGATGTTGAAGTTGAGCTAGAATGAGATGCTCCTGAGATCTTACACAGCTTTGTGACTGGTTCCGTCTTCCCCTGCACGTTTTATAAACAGCTGCCATGGATTGCCTTTACTCTGTGCCTGGTACAATGTTCATTTCCTCACCTGCATCCTCTTATTTATATTGTGATCTAGGGTCTACCTTCATTTTGGAGGTGAGTAAACTGAGGGATAGGTTGAAAATTTTGCTGAGTATCAATCATAGCTTATGATGGTGCTAGGATTTGATTCCTGGGCTACTAGGTCGAAACATTTGAACCCCTAACTACTCCACTATGTTCTCGCATGTATTTTCAGTAGCAGAATCTAGCATTACATGTGAATCAAGTTTATACGCCTGAATTATGTTCTAACGATTAATCGACAATGTCTGTTGACTGTAAACTACATAAAGGGTACTTGACACAAAGTTGTTGGATGTGACTGTCCACCCTGGACACTACACAAGTCCGGGGTGTACATAACCGTTACAGATGGCAATCCCTTTATCTGTGAATGCTGTGACCGGGGCTTGACATGCCTGTTAAAATGTCCTACAAGGCAGCTCAGACTTAAAATTCTAAAATAGAGCTTTACATTTCAGCCCAGACTTCCCCATCCTTCTCTATTTTGCCACCATTTACTTTGTTCCGGAGGCCAAAATTTTTGGAATCAGAAAGGTTGCTTCCCTTTCTTACTCTGCACATTTATTTAGTCAACAAGTTATGTGGGCTGCACTTTCAAGATGTATTCTGAATCCAGTATTTCTTACTATTTTTACCTTTTAAAAATTCTAATCTAAATCACCATCGAGATGGTTACTGCATGGGTTACTATGAAAGTTTTGAGACAGACAGTGTTGGGGTCCATTATTTCACATCCAGTAAACACAGTGGGGCCCTTCCTGACTCATCCGTGCAGTTTCAGCTGCTCGGCTCACCCTGTCACCGGGAGGCTTCATTTATTTCCATCCACATGGATTTTATGTTTCTTGATTCTTGTGTGTCTCAAAACTTTTGTAATGACCCATATATCAAATAGAAATATAATGGAACCACATTTATAATTTAAAATGTTATAGTTGTAACATTTAAACAAGGTAAAATTTATTTTAATCATATATTATTTCGCTCAAAATATCTAAGATATTATTTCTATACATAATAAATGTAAAAAATGATTGACGTGTTTTACCTTTTTTTCTCCCCCGAAAGTCTGCAAAATCTCTTTTATACTTAAAGTCCGTGTCACCTCCGATGAGCCTCATAGGTAGCAGACATGGGGCAGCGGCCACCAGACTGGACGCTGAGCTCAGGTTCTGCTTTCTGATTTGGTCTATTTCTGCTTCTGTCTCGGTTCTCAACATTGCAGCTTGGAAAATCTTTAGAAGGTGTAAACCAGATCATTCATTCCGTTGCCTAAAATACTCCAATGGCTCCCTTACGAGCAGAAAAATACACAATTAATTTTTCATTATAGTCTTTGAGACTGTCTGTGATCTGGCATCTTTTCTGCGTGTTGTCACTAAACTCTCTGTAAAGATGTCTTTGCAGGACAGTGAACTACATCAGCTAACCCATCGTCTTCTCCCTTGGCGACTTCTTTGCAGAAGTAGTTCCCTCGGCTCTTTGGGCTCACTGTATAGTTGTCATCTTGGGTCCGTTTACCCTTGTCCTGGAAATTCTCTGCATTTTTTTTGCATGGAGTCTGTATTTCCCATGTTTTTCGTAGGTCAGTCACTTCACTGAAAGCCTTCAGGGTCTTCCTTAAATCTGGTTGAACATACGAAAGGTAAATGTTCTGGTGATTTTTATATCTGAATGTGTCTTTATTTTATCTTTACTTCCAAATTGATAATTTTGCCGTATATAAAATTCTAAGTTGTGGACTGTTTTCTGTCATAATTTTGAAACTATGACTACTCTCTTCTGGCTTAATGGCTGTTTTTTGAGTCCAACATGGTACTGATTGCTAATCCTTCTGTCTTAGTTTTCCTCTAAAGGCTTTTTGAGTAATTTTTTTTGTAATCTCTGGTGCTTTGAAATTTTATGTTGATGTGTTGATATAACATTTATTTATTTCATTCAGTCTCACAGAAATCTTATAAATTATATAATTCTGTTGATAGCAGGATTATCTCTAGTTACAGGGGAGAAAAGGCTGAGTAAAAGAGACTTTCTGAGACTGGAATCCAGGCTTCTCATTTAATTTTCTCCATCCTTTACCCTTTGGGATGATATGACACCTAGCTTTGGTAATTATATGTAGTATGAAGAAAAGTAAAATTTCTCATTGCTAGATAATTACTTGCTATATTTTAAAACATGCCTCAAGATCACCTTTTTTATTTTTGCCTCAAGATCTACATCATTGTTTACCTTTGTTTAGTATTTTTTAAGATATCTTACAATTGACTTGAGCATAACACTTGTTGTAAACGGCATTCTAGAGTGTAGTGTCTGTGAATTCATGGAAAGTAGGGCTGATATAGACATTCTCTGCATGTTACAAAACTTGGATGGGGTTTGAGTTAAGTGAGAGAGCTGGTATCGAGCGAGAGATATCTTGCTAAATAAAGTAGCACGTCGTTTCCTTTTAAGAATATATTCAGGTTTTTTGTTGGGTGGAGAAGAGGGCCGTTGGTTGGGGCCTGCGGTACGCCACATAACCGAGGGGGCTCTGCTACGGCCACCCGACTTGTTTCCCTGAGTGCCACTCTCCCGGCTGGCCTGGCACAAGGGCACCGATTCCTCTCCAGTTTTGGGGCGCTGCTCTGAGCAGCATCACCCTGTATATCAGAAAGCTGGGGGGCACCACCAAGAAGAAAGTGGAGGAGGTGCTGGAAGAGGAGTTAGAGAGTGTGTGGTGGAAAGTTCTTGACCGTCGTTGAGTGGTAAAGGGCAAAGTGCAGTCTCCTAAAGTGGAGGACAACACGTGGGAGCCAGGAGAGGATCTGGATCGCCCCGGCCTCATTGCTGAGTTTTTGCAGTGGCAGGAAACAGCACATGAGACAGGTGAATCAGAGGGAGGTAAGCGCAAAGCTGACTCTGATTCTGAAGATTAGGGAGAGGACAGCAAACCCAAGAAGAAGAAAGAAGAGTCAGAGGAGCCCCGAGGCTTTGCCCGGGGCTTGGAGCCGGAGCCCAGTACTGGAGCCGCAGACTCCAGTGGAGAGCTCATGTTCCTGATGAAAGGGGAAAACTCTGATGAGGCTGACCTGGGCCCTGCCGAGGAAGCCAATGTCAAGTGCCCACAGGGTGTCACCTCCTTCTATGAGGAAAGGCTGACGTGGCATTCCTACCCCTCAGAGGATGATGACAAAGAAGATGACAAGAATTAACTTTCCTGAAGTACCGGCCCCTGTCACATCTGACTGTGGGTTTCAAGTGGGGAGGGAAGGAATTTTACTTGTCTTGATACCATAGAGGTGGCTTGAGAAGGTGTCCTTTGAAGAGCCGGGATAGTCTCTGTTCCCTGCAGCAGCCCAAGTGCTTTAAAGCCCTTCAGGCTGTATAGTTTGCACACCCAGCCCCGTGGAGGGGAAGGGAATACGTGTTTCGAGGCAACCCATTCTGCACTTTGCTGAGACAAGCAAAAGGCCTTCTATGAAGGACAAAACTTGCAGAATCGGGTGTGTGGGAAAGCAAAAACTGTAGAGCTTCAGAGAGCATCTCCACAGCCCGCAGCCTTCTTCCCCATAGTGCTAATTCTGCATTTTTACAGTGTAGCATGTGTGTAGTTTTTTGGCTATGACTGGTGTATTTGGGGTGGGAGGGATCGGGTGGGAAAGAATGGAGATGAGTAGATCATGCTGGTTAAAATTTGGGGCTTGATTGGGGAAATAGTGAAATAATGGAAAAGACAGACAACTAATGATTTGCTTCTATGTCCATAACAGTTTACCTTTTTTAAAAAAATGTCATTGGCACCATAAAGGAGGCCTGTGAGAGACTGTTTAAAAGCTGTGAATGCCTGAAACCTGTGAGCCAAGGTGTCCTTGCCTGAGCTCAGTGCTGTTCCCGCAAAGGACTAAGCCAGCTTGTCAGTTACCAAAGCTGCCATTCTGAGATAGAAAGTGAATGAGGAGAGAAAAGGTTTTATTATTTTATGTTATAAATTAATATATCAACATAATATATTAAAGTATATTATAATATACATGAGGAGATCATTCTGTCTTGGAGGTGCTAATTCCTGAAATTGAACAAGATGACCCTTCTCCAGTTATGAAGTTATAAAACCAGCTTGTTCATCCAAGCTCCTGGCTGAGGCATTGGGGGAAAGGGTGGTATAGGAGATGGGAGAGTAGGGAAGACCAGGGCTCATGCCCTTAGTTTTTTCAAACTTTGAACCCTAAAACCCATCGGTAGTAGGGTTCAGTCCCTGAAGCACAAGTTTCATTGAGACAGTTCAAGAGTTGAATGATTTCAAAAGCCCTGGGCTTGGGAGATTAAACTTTCCTACTGGGGTGTTGGGTTACTGTAAAACACAGCAAATAAAAACATTCATACAGTGTTTAGTTACCGTCCAAAGTAAAGGCACAGAGATATATTAAATAATCTCTCAAGGTCATTCTCAGACTAATATACTATGATTCATTCTTATAACTGAAAGGCTTACTCCCAGAAGAGAAATGAATTATAATTTTGGAGTATCAATTAGCCTTACCAGTACCAACTATCTCAAACGACACGGCATTCAATTATAAAAACCAACAGCAAATTCAGGTAATCAAGGTATCTCAAACGGCTACTAAGACGTGTTTATACAATGTCCGTGAACTCAAAAGCAAACCCATGCTACCTTAGAATTTATGAAATCCCCTTAAATCTTAGGCTTATCAGCATTTCCGTCTCTTCCAGGAGGGAATGAAACATTAAAACTGAATACATTATTTTTCTCGGGGATTATAAATCTTTAATTTTATTAAGACAAAAACTGACAGTAGTCTGAAGTTCACATTCAGCAGAGTTTTTACAGAAACCTAACACATGTCTGCTAATCCTGCTGTGGTTAGTTTCCTATATTCACAATTTAGGGAATTATTAATTTCAGCTGAATGTTACTGAGCATATTTTTCCATTCAAGTTTATGGTCCCCGCTGCAGAGAGTTTTTATTTTTAGTCTTCGTAGATGTCTCAAGCAACTGCCTTATACTCTGCTATTTCGGTTTTGCCCTAGATATACCACGCTGATTTTTATTCTGATTGGTCTACTTCAACTATAAAAATTCTTGAGTCGAGAGCTCCGTTTCAACACAGGCATCCAGGAGTTTCCCGTGAGGGGCTTACATCTGAGGTGACAGAGGATCATCTCAGACTCCTGGGGGAGAGAGCGGCTGTATAAGAGCAGTTTCATTCTCCTATCCTGAGAATTAGAGGATTTTCAGTTAGGGAACATTTGTGCAGATTATTTACTTAAGGAAATGTGAAGAGGGAGCTCCAAGATTCTGTTTTTAAGAGCATAGGCATTTGTTTAGAGCTTTGTAGTTTATAAAACTGCTAAAATAAATTATCTGACGACACTTATACCCTATGAGATAGATTTGGCAGGATTATTGTTATTCCCATCTGCTGGGTGTGGAAACTGGGGTTTATCTTATTTGAAGATAAAAGCCTGCAAACTTACATTTTTAAGCTTGTAATTTATTACCCTTTCAAATATGCTGATTCATTTTATTAGGTGTTTGCCAATTTTTAGGATTAAACATGAATTTAGAAAAACGGTTTTTATGTTTTAGATGAAATCCTTAATTATATTTTACCTTTCCTAAAGTGTGATCGAAACTTCATTTTACTAAAGCTTAGGAAGTTTGTTAGTTCTGCTTTCATGACCTTGAACTGCAGGTTCCGCAGCAGTTGGGTAATTCTGCCCTAGTCGGTTTACTATGAGAATACTTTGGACTTTGATAAAAGGTTTGATCACTTTCTTTTCAGTTTTAAAAACTGCTGTGTTGAATAATCACTTATAGTACGTACATAAATTCAATATTTGTGGTTGTTAGTGATGGGGGAAAAAAAACCCACAAGGAAATTTGACTATCCTATAACAAAAAGTAGAATATTTATGAATACAAATTTGGAACAAGTTTCATAAAGGAGGCAGGCAGTTGGTGCTCAGTAAGTATTGCTTAATGAGTACCTTTCTATTAATGAATGAGTTAACTATCATAACCATGACTTATACTATTAGGAGGAATAATATATACAAGCATAAAAATGTGCTGATTCTAGGATAACAGTGTGTGTAATAGTTCATTTACATTGAGTGACCCTGAAATGAGAAATGTATATATATACTTGCTTTTAGAAAAATTCACACTGGCTTGGAGTAAACTTTTCATATAGAAAATTTCCGCAAGGTAACTGAAATCAAGTAGGTTGACTATCCTTGTTGCTTTTAGAGTTTTTATTGTTATTTTTCACAATGTTTATTATTATGGTTTGCCAGGTTTATTTTTCTGTCTCCTTCATTTACTAAGTGCCGTTTGAGAAATTAGGCCGTCATGCCACGTGGTTTCAGAGGAAAGCGCTGCCATGTACTAGAACATCTGTGGGGGAAGTGAGGCATCTGCATCTTGAAATTTAAACAGGACCAAGACCGTCAGAAACAGGCGGCAAGGCATGCTAGGTGAATGGGACACATTAGGAAAATTTAGAGGGGGTGCTTTGATTAGAGCAGAGGGTTTGTGTTGCAGAAAACAATGTGTGTTGAGGTAATTTGGGCTCAGATTATAGAGCATCTTGATAGCTGGAAAGGGTTTGGGTTTTGTTCTGCAGGCCTGTGCTCACCTTCCTGGGAGGGCAACTGTATGAGACGTGCAAGTCCACAGCATAAACTACGTATCTTTCAGGGTCATCACTTTGTAGAAGATTTGGGGATAACTATTTTTATATAAAGATAGGTTTTTATATGAAGATAGGGTTAAAACATAACTCACATGCAATTTTAAGATAAGATTCTAAGATTTCTTTGTCCCTGTGGTGCCATTGGTTAGCATGTTTGGCTGTTAACTAAAAGATTCTATGATTTAAGGTAAGATTGCAGTAAGATGCTAAAGGGGGTTGTGCATCTAGCAAGCCAGTTCATCCTGTAACACTGTAACTTACAAAGATGTGTCCATTTTGCCCCCAGCTCTTGTACCTCTCCAGTAAACAACCTTGGAAGATCAAGGTCAAAGTAGTTTGCAACCGTTACAAATTTTTTTTAGGGAGATTGAGAGGGAGAGAAAATAAAATTAAGAGCCATTAATTTGCAATCCCACCAGCAGTGTAGAAGTGTTCCCTTTTCTCCACAACCACGCCAGCATCTGTGATTTTGAGATTTTGTGGTATAGGCTAATTTTACTGGTGTTAGATGATATCTCAAAGTAGTTTTAATTTGCATTTCTCTGATGATTAAGGATGATGAACATTTTTTCATATATCTGTAGGCCATGTGCCTGTCTTCTTCAGAGAAGTTTCTCTTCAAGTCCCTTGCCCACCCTGGGAGCTGGAGAATATTCTTGTAAGCAAAGTATCTCAAGAATGGAAGAAAAAGTATCCAATGTACTCAACCCTATTATGAAACTAATCTATAGCTATTGTAGGAAAACTATAACCCAATTTTAGCCCAAGAATACGGGAAAGGGGAAAGGGAGGGGAGGGGAGGGAAGGAGGATGGGTGGAGGGAGGGTGATTAGTGGGATCACACCTATGATTTATTCTAGGAGGGTACATGTGAATCTTACTAAATGTGGAATATAAATGTCTTAACACAACAACTAAGAAAATAACATGAAGGCTATGTTAACCAGTTGGATGAAAGTATTCCAAATTGTATATAGTAACAACCCGCTGTACCCCATGATAGTATTAATGTGCACAGCTATGACTTAAATTTAAAAAAAATTAAGAGCCAGTAGGAGACTATTTAGATAAGCTAGGACTCAAGTAAAAGTCAGTCCTTGGGAAGAAAATTTACCAGATTAAGAGACATTTCAAAAGAAAATTGTATTGGCTTGGTGGCTTATGATACAGGAGAAATGGTTTGCAAAGTCAGGCCAAAGGCTGAGATGTGCTGCAGGTTCTCTGTGTCTGTGACCGGGAGCACGGTGTGATATGAATGGATATGAAGCAGTTAGGAGGAGGCTGTGAAGTGTAGGAGGTGTAGCAGGGGCTGATGAAGGGGCTGATGAATTTGTTGTTTTGTATGTTGACTGTGGCATACAGAAGGGAGAAACGGCGGGTAGGCAGTGAAGAAGGGGAACTGGAAAGAGACCTGGAAGGCCGTATAGATTCAGGAAACTCATTCACGGAAAACAGATGAGTCTGTGTGATCACATTTCTGAGAGTCAGAGTGGAGAAGATGGTTGAAGGTTGGCCCGTGATCCCGCACGTGAGGAGGGAACGGGCTACAAAGAGAGATTCAGGTAAGAGCGTGAGGTAGTGTCGTAAAGCAAAGTGAGGGTTAAGCTTGGAAAAGGGCATTGTTATTAGTAACAGAGAGATCAGAGGGAGGGTAGACTGAGAAAGACCACCAGGTCAGACAGCTGTGAGTCAGCTCACGTGGGACCCTGACACTGTGACCCAGCGGTTCTCAACCTGTGGGTTGCGACCCCTTTCACAGGGGTCGCCTAAGACCATCCTGCATGTCAGATGTTTACATTACCATTCATGACAGTAGCACAATGACGGTTATGAAGTAGCAACAAAAATAATTTTATGGTTGGGGGTCACCACGACATGAGGAACTGTATTAAAGGGTCACGGCATTAGGAAGGTTGAGAACCCTTGTAAGCAGAGTAGTGAGGACAGAAGGACACAATTTTGTGAACCACAAAGAAAAACCTTTCTTTTTTTCTGCTAGAACTCTCTCAATCTGAGCTTTATATGAGGAAAAAAACCTAATACTCCTAAAAGGAACAAAATGGAACAGGTCATATAGGAATAGCTTTAAGAAAAGGAAAATGAATAGAGGAAGCCATTCATTTAACATATTAAAGAATGAGTTATTTCGCATTTGAAAGCTTCCAATTTTGAAGTGAGGGGAAATGCCTTTTTGGCATTCTGGCTCTAAAAAGTCCGTAGCTCTGAAAATTACAGCTTATTCTTGCCTTTAGTTTTCTGTACTTTGCTGGAATAACATATGGGATACACATAGTTTGTATGTCTGTTTTATATATGTGATTTATAAAATACATGTTGGGTGGTGCCTGTGGCTCAGTGAGTAGGGCACCGGCCCCATATACCAAGGGTGGTGGGTTCAAATCCAGCCCCAGCCAGACTGCAACAACAAAAAAATAGCCAGGTTTGTGGCAGGTACCTGTAGTCCCAGCTACTCGGGAGGCTGAGGCAAGAAAGTCGCCTAAGCCCAAGAGCCAGAGGTTGCTGTGAGCTGTGACACCACAGCACTCTACCAACGGCGACAAAGTGAGACTCAATCTTTAAAAAAAAGTTATTTAAGGATGATGCCCGTAATTCAGTGGTTAGGGTGCCAGCCACATGCACCGGGGCTGCTAAAAACAATGACAATTACAGCAAAAAAATAGCCGGGCATTGTGGCGGGTGCCTGTAGTCCCAGCTATTTGGGAGGCTGAGGCAGGAGATTTGCTTAAACCCAAGAATTAAAGGTTGCTGTGAACTCTGATGCCACAGCACTCTACTGAGGGCAACATAGTGAGACTCTGTCTCAAAAAAAAAAAAAGTAAAAGTTATTTAAACATTTATCTATTATAATTTGAATTGTGACCATCTAAAATGATTCCCACATCACAAAATATATGAAGAAGTGATATAAGAATTTTGATGGAGAAATGTAAATGGTCTTCTTTGAGGTTTTGTGATGATATGTTTAATCTTCAATTGGTAGTGACTTCAAGATTAAAAAAAAAAAACTATTTCTCAAGGCTTCCATTAAGGGTTTAATACCATGTTATTAAACCACGTTAAGTAGGGATAAGATTAATGTTTAATTTGGGATTTTAATCTGCCCCAGCTCATTCAGAACTTTCCGAACCTATTGGACGGATCAACATTTTTGTTGATTTGATGGAGTATAACTTTCCATCTCGAGACTTCCAGCAAAGTCCTCTTCTCCTCTCTGGCTTAGATTTTGCTCTTGGTTTGTTATATTTGCTGTTTAGGTTGTTTTCTCCACATACGTCATGCCACCACCAGCCCCCTAAAGGAAACAGAGATGGAACTTAATGGATGCAAACTCATACACAGTTTCTTTTGAAAGATTTCCTCCTGAGTTTATCATCGTCTTACAAGTACGATAGCCTTGTAGATGCATGTGTCTTAGTTTTGAATACATCGGTATAAATCCCATGTATGCCACAAAAAAATTGAAAATCTATGAAGGATTAGAGGTGAAATACTTGGTTGAACTAGAATTAACACTTTGGTTAAGATAATTAAGAGATTTTTTTCCCTGTAAAGAAAATGCCTATTTGGGACTTGGATTTTAAAGATTTGATGTAGATTATAGCTAACGTTGTGGAATAGTGACAAGATGAACATAAAATACTGGTATCAGAAGAAGGTACCTGGAGAACTCTCTGGACAGTTGACGTGCCCCTTTGCTCTGTGGTCCCAGGTAGAAAACACCAAGTCTCTGTGTTCCGGGAGTGCGCTGGCGATGGTGCCAGTCGTCCTGGCCAGGTGTAGTGTATAGTTGGTTTCCTCATCTCCCAGGCGGAAAGAATATTGAATATAATGTGTGTTGTCTTTCCAGTCTTCCAGCTCAATTCGTAAAATGTGATCCGACTGCTTTGCTATGCGGTATATCTTCTCTAGGCCCAACCAGAATTCTCCTGCAAGGAAGGGTTGTGAGAACCTGTGGATTGTCAGCTGCAGATCGGGCACTGACGGTGTTCTTTGTTGGTTAAGTGACTGAGGTGTTTGGTCTTGGATCCATTGGTCATTTTAGAGTTTCTTAAACTATTTCTTTTCTAAACAGTTTTATTAAAGGTAGTTGGATTTGAAAAATGATTAAAAGGTTAATAGATCTGCTGGGAAGTATGTATTTCTAAAATGTATATTACAAGACATGTTTCACATGTGAAACATACTGCACTATTTACAGGTAATTCAGGTCTGGTCATTGGTAGAATAATGTCTCACTTCTAACTATATAATTTGTCAGCCTTTCTATCAGCTCTTTATTAACATCCACAGACAGTCAAGAGATTTGTTAAATATTCCTAGAACCTTCGTTAACAGCGATGTCATTTTCCTTAAATGTAAACTTGGCCTTCAGTATTTACTTGATGGATATCTTTTCTTTATGGAAAAAGAAGGGAACACTTTTTTTTTTTTGCAGTTTTTGGCTGGGGCTGGGTTTGAACCCGCCACCTCCGGCAAAAGGGACCAGCGCCCTACTCCTTTGAGCCACGGGTGCCGCCCAAGAAGGGAATACATTTAAAAAAAACATTTTAAATTAAGAAGTATGATTCTTAATACCTTCTCTCTGTAAAAATTAAAAATTATTTTTATTTATAATTAAAAACATAACTAACAAATACAAATGCAATAGAACCTCCATGGTTGACCACCTCCCTACCCTGACCACTTCCTTGAATTGACCTAATTTTCATAGACTGGACGCGTACCATGTACGTATCAGTACAGTAGGGGCCTAAGTCCTGATGCTGACCACCTCTGTATGTTGACCAGTTTGTTACAGTCCTATGGGTGGTCAACTTACAGAGGTTCTACTGTAGATCACTTTTTATCACAATTCTTTTTTGTGTGTGTGTGTGGTTTTTTTTTTTGAGGCAGAATCTCATTCTGTAGCCCCAGACTAGAGTGCCATGGAGTCATAGCTCACAGCAAAACTCCTGAGCTCAAGCAATCCTCTTGCCTCAGCCTCCCTGAGTAGCTGGGACTACAGCAGTGAGCTACCATGTCTGGCTAGTTTTTCTATTTTTAGTAGAGATGGAGTCTCACCCTTGGTCAGGCAGGTCTTGAACTCCTGAGTTCAAGCGATCCACCTCCCTTGACCTCCCAGAGTGTTAGGATTACAGGTGTGAGCCACCACACCCAGCCATAATTCTTTTTATCACAGTATTAATATTTTTGTATTGCTATCAAGTTAATAAGAGGCTTCATTTTAAGGATTACTGGTAAATACAAGTATAAATGGGTTACTTTCTTATTAGAAATAAATGGATATTTTGGACTTAACTGTCAACCTTTTGTTTTGGGGTTACACTCACTCTTAAAAGATGATTTGGAGCTATAAAATACATCATTGAATATGCTTTCTAATTAGGAATTTAACTGGTAGTTTGAATATAATTTTTTTGAGTCCCTGTTTTCATTTCTTTTTTTTTTATTAGTTATTTTTTATTAAATCATAACTTTGTACATTGATGCATTTATGGGGTTCAAGGTACTGCTTCGATAAACAACATAAAATGTTTACATTGAACTAAGTCACACATCCATCACAATTATACTCATTTCTTAATAGTTTTGAAATGTACCATTGCATCATGCACATCAGGTGAGGTCGCCCCAAATACCCTCCCTGAATATAATTTTTTTAATGGTGCTGTTGAGCATTTGAAAATTTGATATAGCTAGGCACGGTGGCATGTCTTGTAGTTCCAGCTACTTAGGAGACTGAGACAGGATGATCATGTGAGCCTAGGAGTTCAGTCCAGCCTGGGCAACATAGTGAGACCCTGTGTCTAAAAAAAATAAATCATTGTGCGGACGTATAACACACCCCCTGGGTGAGGGGCTCTTTACAGATTGAACTTTACCCTGGAAGTGAGAACAATGTAACTTAAATATTGTACCCTCATATTAATTTGAATAAAGTTAAAAAAAATCTATTAGAGGAGACAAAAATAAATAAATGAATAAAAATAAATCAATCAAAAATAAAAATGTAAGCTTGGTGCCTATAGCTCAAAAATAGGGCACCAGCCACATACAACAAGGCCGGTGTGTTCGAGTCCAGCCTTGGGCCAGCTAAACAACAATGACAACTGCATCAAAAAAAATAGGCGTTGTGGCTGGTGCCTGTAGTCCCAGCTACTTGGGAGGCTGAAGCAAGAGAATTGCTTAAGCCCAAGAGTTTGAGGTTGCTGTGAGATGTGATGTTATGGCACTTTACCGAGGGTGACATAGTGCAACTCCGTCTTAGAAAAAAAATAAATAAATACAAATGTAACATAATAATGATGTTTTTTTATAGGCATGAGCCACCACACCCAGCCTTACAGTATACATTTATAATATTTAAATCATTCTAATTTTAAAATTTGTTTTTTTTGTGTTTTGTTTTGAGACAGAATCTTACTCTGTCACTCTGGGTAGAGTGCCATAGTGTTATAACTTACAGCAACCTCAAACTCCTGGGCTCAATTAATCCTCTTGCCTCACCTTCCTGAATAGCTGGGACTATAGGCCCTGCCACAACGCTCAGCCACGTTTTTAGATATGGGGTCTCGATCTTGCTCAGGCTAGTCTCGAACTCCTGAGCTCAAGCAATCTACCCTCCTCAACCTCTCAGAGTGCTAGGATTATAGACGTGAGCCACCGCTCCTGTGCAATTTTAAAATTTGTGTGTCTGACAATTTTCTTGTCCTTTATAACCTCCCATTAATTGATACCTAAGATGTTAATGAGAGAATACAGTGATTAGTGCTAGAGATGATTGTCTTTATAGCCTACTCACAGCACTACCATTTATCAAGGCACTTAGCACTTGATCAAAATTGTCTTTAATATTTATAATGATGATAATTATAAACCATTAAATAAAATTATGACGAGAATAATTAAGAACAGACATGCAATTGTGATAAATGTACATGTAATTACCAACAAATGTATAATTATTTGATCATAAGTTTTACGAAGGCTGAGATTGTTTCTTTCTTTACGATTTTCCCAGTACCAGTCCATAATGGGTCCTTAGTAATTACTTGCAGTTGACATGTGAATGAATGACTTCATGCCGGCCGTCACCTTACCATCAAGCCTCCCAAAGCCGTGTTTGTAGTTCTCCCAAGTTTCATTGAAATTTCGTGATCCATCTGTCCGTCGTTGAATTAATGTCCACGAAGTACCTGAATACAATGCACAAAAATACTGTATTTTTAGTAGATTGACGTTAACAGATGTTAACAATACTGTTTTCTTTTTTTGTTTGGTTTCAATTGGTGGCTTTTTCAGACAGTTTATTGTTACGGCAATACTTCGTATTATTTACTGTGGTCCCCCAAAAAATTACGTGAAGCCGACTCACGAAGTTTGTCTTAGTTAACGTACTGACAGGAGCCACTTCAGGTTATCAGAGAGGAAAAGGAGAATATTGAGCGGATACGTGAACAAGATGAACACAAGTAGTAGATTTATATTAGCACTTACTTATAGTTCATCTATACGTGTGTGTAGAGAGCCAGGGAAGGATGAAAACAAAGACAGCAGGGTTGGTCTTGCTGCCGGGTGCGAGTAACTTGGACTTACTGCAGGTTTTACCTGATTTCACGTCACAGTAGACGTTAAACACTTGGGAGTTGCTGGGTCTGATGGCATACACGCCACTTCTGTGATCACCTCTCTTATAAATGGTGGTACAATCAGGAGCAACGCCTAGAAGCAGCAGAATGTTACACAGGAGTTAGTAACAGGAAAGATGTCTTTAGTGTTTGAGATTCTACTTGACAAATTGTGGCACATGCAGCTTTTTTTTTGCAATTTTTGGCTGGGGCTGGGTTTAAACCGCCACCTCTGGTATATGGAGCCGGCACCCCACTCCTTTGAGCCACAGGTGCTGCCCACTAAAGCATTTTTTTAAAGACAGCATTTTACTTCAGGAATGTAGAAATAGCTATTACCAAGCTAATTTCTTCTTAAGAAAAGTGACAAAACGAAAATTTTGAGCACATTGTTATTTTTTGCTACATGTAAGAAGATTATAAAGTGGCAAAAATCCATGTGAAACTTTGTATGGTATAACAGATGTACCGTGTTTCCCCGAAAATAAGACCTACCCCCAAAATAAGCCCTAGCAGGATTTCTACACATTTGTTAAATATAAGGCCTACCCCATAATAAGACCTGATGGGCGTGGCTATCATGCATTTCTGTGCAGAGAGGAAGACATCCCCTGAAAATAAGCCCTAGTGTGTCTTCTTGAGAAAAAAATAAATATAAGACAGTGTCTTATTTTCTGGGTAGCACGGTATGTGGAAAGAATGACCGACTTGGTGCCCATAGCTCGGTGGTTAGGGCACCGGCCACACACATCATGGCTGGTGGGTTCAAACTCAGGGTCTGCTAAACAACAGTGACAACTACAACAAAAAAATAGCCAGGCACTGTGGCAGGTGCCGATAGTCCCAACTACTGGGAGGCTGAGGCAAGAGAATTGCTTAAGCCAGTGGTTCTCAACCTTCCTAATGCCACGATGTATTTTCATTGTTACACAGGGGTTGCAACCCACAGGTTGAGAACAGCTGGCTTAAACCCAAGAGTTTGAGGTTGCGGTGAGCTGTGACGCCACGGCACTCTACTGAGGGTGACATAGTGAAACTCTTGTCTCAAAAAAAAAAAAAGAATGACCATTACATGGAGAAAACTAATAAAGATCTTTTTTTCCTGTATGAATTACATAAAAATTAAAGGTCTTAGGAAAATCCCATTGTGTTGAAATTTGGCTAAGAATGAAGACTTGGTTTCCGATAGTTTTTGTTAGTAAGGAGAATTTCAATGTGAAAGTGGAAAGAATTGTTGAGGAGAACACTGTGTGGTCGTTCTATCTACTGGTATATTCAGCAGTTGTTAACATTTTGCTGTATTATTTTTATGTACACACATGTACACAAATAGTAGTTTGTTGTGCTATTGGAAAGGAATTTTCAAACATCATGACCTTAATTATTTCAGCATGGATCTGTTAAACTTGAGGTTATCTTCTTCCATAACTGCAGTAATTTTAGCACATCTGAGAAAACCAATAAGCGTTCCATGTTATCTAATCATCAAGCCTATATTTATACGTACCTGATGATCTTAAGAATGTTGTTTATAAGTTCAGAAAGAACCCCAGGATCAAATTTAGGTTGACACACTGTATCTGGTGGATATGCCTCTTTGCTCTTTTTCAGTTTAGAACAGGTCTTAGGAATAGGGAATTTGGTGATGATAGCTTCAGGAAGGAAACCCACCAAAGTGTCTTACCATCAAGTTCTACATTTTTCATTTCATTCAGCTGAAGAAAGGGAGTAGTTCTGGGTGCTCTTGGCTTGGAAGAAAGAGAATTTTCAGTGGATTCTTGGATACCAGTCCTTTTGAGCTGATAAAATAATATAAATCTACTTTTAATAACAGCACTGAATATATAATTAAGAGAAATCTGAGTAAGGATATCAAAAGTACAATTTATAAAAGAAAGATGGACACTTTACCTCTTACATGGATGGAGCTGGAACATATTCTTCTTAGCAAAGTATCTCAAGAATGGAAGAAAAAGTATCCAAGGTACTCAGCCCGACTGTGAAACCAATTTACAGCTTTCATATGAAAGCTATAACCCAATTATAGCCCAAGAAGAAGGGGAAAGGGGAGGGGAGGGGCGAGGATGGGTGGAGGGAGGGTGACTGGTGGGACCACACCTACAGTGCATCTTACAAGGGTACATGTGAAATTTACTAAATGTAGAATATAAATGTCTTAACACAATAACTAAGAAAATGCTGTGAAGGCTATGTTAACCAGTTTGATGAAAATATTTCAAATTGTATATAAACCCAGCACATTGTACACCATGATTGCATTAATGTAACAGCTATGATTTAATAAAAACATACAGTTTATATGCATCATTCAGTTTATAAGAAGTTGATGATTTTGATGTTAAAAGGGATACTGACTGCTATTTAAATAACACCGTTACTGATTTTCAAGGAATTTAATGAAGTGCATTATTTAAGAAGTTAAAAAAAATAAAGAGAAAACTGTCAAAAACAGATGTGGGTCAGAAAAACAGCAAGGTCAAAAGTGGAATCTTTGCTTAAATATTTTAATATATTCTATTTGTATTAATAGAATATATTTGATATTCTATTTGGTAACATAGGCTGATTTTAAATTTAATAATTCTCAGTTGTAAGTTCTTACTGATTCTCAGACCTACCATAAAGACTTAGCACATAGTGAAAAGGCTGGTTTCGGGATGGGTTTTGACCTGTAAACATTATCTGTAGGTGTTGTCAGGTGGGTAGGCTTATTTCTTTACATTCAGTACATTCAATAATTCATTGTTAGTTTAGCAATAACACTTTTTATTTAAAGTGTATTAACTTTACAATGTATTGAATTACAGCTTTTCTTATTCATGATGAGAAAAGCAGAATATATAACATCGTGCATTAGTTTTTGATGCTGGCATAAATGACGTTTTCTAGGACCTGGTTTATAAGGAATTGTTGTAAAAGTTCACTTACTGATTGTTAATCTTTTCTACTAAGTAGCTGTGATCCTAGAGTGACTAAACTCCTTAGAGCTTTGCTTTTTGAATTTAAATATGAGGAATTTGGATCAGACAATCCAAGTCCTCTTCCAGTTCAGAAATACATTTTTTTGGCTTCCTCATCCATTTCATTTTTAAACAGAATGTTGTTGTACACTAGAGACATTTTGCTTTTGTGGGCAGGTTCATTTAATTGTAGTAAATGATATATTAAAAAGAATTTTAAAAAATACCATGTAGAAAGGATATTATGGAAATCAAAAGTAGTTGGCAGTCTACTCAATTAATATGTTTGTTTAGTGGAAATTAGTGGTAATTTTTTTTTAATAGTTCTTGGTAACCATTTTTTACCAGTTTTCTTTGATCCTATATTATATCTTGACTCTCCGGAATGGCTGTTCAAGAGTACAATTAATTAATATTTTAAAACTACATATGGGAATGCTTAGTTTGTGACACAGCCTTATTCTAAGTAAGGGCCTTCCTTCCTCTCCTGACCACTTCATTACATTGTAGGTGAATTACATTGTTGCGTGTTGGACATTAATTATCAGCTAATTAATGATAGCTGATAATAATGGAAGTTGTTACATTACTAATAATAATGTAAGTTGTAATAATCGTGGTAAGTGTTCATCACTGTGTGCTGAATATGACATTACCTGCATTAATCCAGTCCTTTATTTATTGAGTGCCTACTGTATGTCCTTCAGTGTTTTATATTCTTGCGTACAACAATGACAGAAATGGGAAGAAATCCCTATGCTCATGGATGCTACAGTTTAGTGCAGGAAGAGGAAAGATAAATAGCGAGTGTATCTATCATGTTTGCATAAAGGTAAGTGTTAAGGAGAAAAGGTAGTTACGGAGCTAGAACAGTGGTTCTCAACCTTCCTCATGCTGCCATGTCTTTTCATTGTTACAAAGGGGTCTCAACCCACAGGTTGAGAACCACTGAGTTAGAAGCTTTCAGGGGTGGGATTAGGTGGTTGTCATTTTTGAGTAAGTGACTTGGGAATGCTTCATTGAGAATTTTATATCTGATGAAGACCAAAGGAAATGAAAGAGAGAGTCATAGAGATACCATGAAGGAAATGAAAGAGTGAGTCCTATAGACCCCAAGGAGGAAATGAAAGAGCAAGTCATATAGACCCCAGGGAGGAAATGAAGGAGGGAGTCATATAGACCACAAGGAGGAAATGAAAGAGGGAGTCATAGAGATACCATGAAGGAAATGAAAGAGTGAGTCCTATAGACCCCAGAGAGGAGATGAAGGAGGGAGTCATATAGACCCCAAGGAGGAAATGAAGGAGGGAGTCATATAGACCCCAAGGAGAAGATGAAAGAGTGAGTCATGTAGACCCCAGGGAGGAAATGAAGGAGGGAGTCATATAGACCCCAGGGAGGAAATGAAGGAGGGAGTCATATAGACCCCAAGGAGGAAATGAAAGAGGGAGTCATATAGACCCCAGGGAGGAAATGAAGGAGGGAGTCATATAGACCCCAAGGAG
>NW_003852461.1:9320842-9329613 GCF_000181295.1 Otolemur garnettii | reverse complement strand
AAAGAGGGAGTCATATAGACCCCAGGGAGGAAATGAAAGAGGGAGTCACGTAGACCCCAGGGAGGAAATGAAAGAGGGAGTCATGTAGACCCCAGGGAGGAAATGAAAGAGGGAGTCATATAGACCCCAGGGAGGAAATGAAAGAGGGAGTCACGTAGACCCCAGGGAGGAAATGAAAGAGGGAGTCATATAGACCCCAAGGAGGAGATGAAGGAGGGAGTCATATAGACTCCAGGGAGGAAATGAAAGAGGGAGTCACGTAGACCCCAGGGAGGAAGTGAAAGAGCAAGTCATATAGACCCCATGGAGTCCTGTATATTCCAAGGCAAAGAACATTCCAACTGGAAGGAGTGAGGGAAGAGGCCCTGAGGTGGCAGCGTGCCTGCTGTGTTGGGGAACAAGGCGGAGGCTGGGGTGGCGAGAGCTGAGGAAGTGCGGGCCTTGGTGACAAGGCAGCCCTGGTTCCTGAGAGCCACGGTGGGGCTGTGAGCAGAGAGAAACGGGGTGTAATTTAGGTGTTAATAGAGCATGTTAGCTGCTGTGAATTAATTCTGTTTTTCTGACAGCAGTTCTATAACATAGTTTCTTTTATCCTTTTCATAGGATATATGAGGAAACTTAGAGAGGAGTTAAAAATTTTATTCAAGGCCGTACAGAAAGTTTTAGAGGCATGATTTTCAGCCCAAGCAGTTTAGTACTTTCAGAGTCTGCAATTTTAGTAGTCATGCTAATATGATCATTTAACTCATGATCCACTTAAAGCTTTTAAATAGTTTTAGGGTTCAGTGGTTTTTATAAACCAATGTAAACGATTGGACATACCTTTAAAACATTGACTTACCTGATTTTCTATTTCTTTTATTTGGCTGTGCTGCTGGTTTAATGTTTTATACTGTTCTTCCACGATCTGGAGAAGATCTTTGATGCTGTTATCTTGCTGTTCTACAAACGTCTGGATATAGATTATATGTTGGTTAAAAGTTTCTTTTTGTTTCTTTTTTGTTAAATTAGATTTTTTATTTCCTATAACACTGTTACAATCTACGTTTTTTTATAGTGGGTTAAAAAATTAATATTGATAATCGGTTTTTCTTGTATGTTTCCTTCCATAAGTACATACTTTTGTTCTTAATTTTATTTCAAATGTACCATCTTTAAATTTTGTTTTCTAAACTTCAATAAAAAGAAAAAGGCCAAATATATTTTAATAGGAATAAATCTTTACTTTTATTCATTTCAATCATGGGAGTATAGTTTTCAGATTTAAATACCTTCAACTTTTTATGTACATCCAGTAATTCGCAATAGTGTAAATTTAGCGTTTTGAATTTTATGAACTGATGAATAGTTTTCAAATGAAATGTAAAGTTCGGTTGCTTTTGCCCATAATGTGAGGGAAGCAAAATCCAACTCGAAACTATGATGGAAAGTTTTATTTCCTGGCAGATATTTTTCTTGAGAAGAATTAAGTATTTTAACAATATTAAAACAATGTTGCATTTTTTTAACAATGCAACGAAGCATTTTAAATAGCACTGTCTTCAGAATTTTTTTTTAAAGATCCACAGTGCACACATAATCACGAACCCTCTTTGGTTTCTACTTACTTTAAGTGAAGTTACTGCTGGGTGCTCTTGGGTTTCAGGTTGATTTTGAATTAAATGAGTTAATTGCTCCTCCAAAGACCTCACTTTGTGTTGAAGCAGGACCTTTTCTTCCAGGAGGCTTTCCAGTTTCGAGTTCAGTTCCAGGGACATGTTCTTCACTTCCTCATTCTTGACTTGCAGTTTGTGTGTTGTTTTTCTCAGTTCCTTCTCTTCTTCTTTGATTTCATTGGTTTGCAATGATAGATCATAAAAAGACTGATCAAATATGTTGAGCTTTTGAAATATGTCGTTAATTTGGCCCTTCGTCTTATGGACAAAGTCTTTCAGACCGTGTCCCAACTGGAGGAGGCCATTGGCTAAGATTTTTACATCATCTAACATAGCAAATCTTGATTTGGGCTCTGGAGGTACAGAATCAAATGACGGACTGTCGTGGTCAATTCTCGAGGAGATAACTAGAGGAAGGATAAACAGGAAGAGCTTAATCGTGTGCATTTTTATCCCGATTCAATTTCAGCCAATTCGAAACTATTTTTCTTCGGGAAGTAGACCCAGACTTCTTCACTCTATATATACACCCCCCATTTGCCACATAAGAGGTGAGAGTGGCAGGTGAATATAGTTAATAATTAAGCCGTGTTAACTTGTACGAATGTGACCTTCTCCCACGTTGAGTTGGATCAATGCTAAATGAAATCAGAGAAATGAATAACTAACTTAATAGGCAATTTGAAATCGTTACTGCATTTAACTCTGCTATATTATAAACCACACTTGCGCTGTTATGATGTCTGTCTGTTTCTAAAAGCGCATTTTATTTATTTATCTGTCATTTCAGGTTAATGTGAGGGTACAGACAACTAGGTTACAATCCTTGCGTATGTCGGGCAGAGTCCCTGTCGTCCTCCCGTCCCACACCCGAGCACCAGACAGCCCTCTCTTACGTTTGCCCGTTAAGTGGAGGGGGGTGGTGGGCTCCCACTTAAAGGCGTATTTTTTATGTTTTATGATTCTAAAAAAGAGATTTGTAAGTCAAAACCTGGTTCTTCTGATGGGTAAATTCATTACTCAAATTGAGGAAAAATTAATGAATTAAGTATCCATTTCTCAAGCACTAGATTAGTTCTTTAGGAAACAGGGACGCGTCCCCAGAATGCCTTCTCTCGGAGGCCCTTCTCCCCCTTCCCGTGCTCTCACGGCTCTCAATTGTGGGGTTCCTGTGGTGCCCACTATAAACTAACACGGGAGTATCCAAGGGCCCCCTGGAAAGTGTCCAGCGTGGATTTCATATTACGTGGCTGGACACTTTATGGACAGCCCTCATGTGGTCCTCCTTATTTGCACTATAATTATAGTATCTTTCTGCATCACGTGGTGTCTTAACCATCCTTGTGTATGATGACAACGTCCCATACACTGTAAGCGTCACCAAAGACGTTTCTCCTCTTCATCCCGTCCTGGTTTGTCTTTATTTCCAGGTCCTTTCCCATGTGCCCAAACAGATACGTGGTCTTCTAAGATCAAACTAGAATTAAATGCTAAATCCTGTCAATACCTGACACCATTTGCCCATCGTAAGTTTTTCTGAAGTTGGTGAGCTTAGTAATAATTTTGATAATATAAATTTAAACAATTTGATAGTAGAAATTTAACTTATTTCTAGAAATAAGTGTTTCACTGTGCTTCTTAGTGTTAAAAGGAAAAATAATAAATGCTTAGATATGTGTTTATACGTATTAAGTGTTCATATTAAGAACTTCGTGAGCAAATAGCAAATCCTTTAAAACCACCTAATCTTACCATAGCAATGTGGTGAAATTGTTAAGAGTATGGGTTCTGGAATCAGATTGTGGTCTGGGTCCAAAAGCCAGCTCTAGATGTCTGGCCTTGGATAAGTTTCTTCCCATACCTCAGTCTCCTCATCTGTAAAGGTGGGGTAACTCTAGTACATAATTTATAGGGTTATGATAACCTAAAAAAAAACACATATAGAGCCCTTACAAGTGTCTGGCAAATAATAAGCGCTCAGCGAGTTAGTTTCTGTATCCCGTGAAACTTTTAGCTTGTATATAATCAATCCTATTTCAAATAATTTTTTTTTATAAAGCTAACAGCTTTTAAACAAAGGGAAAATCTCTGACATCATACATTTGAGTGTAAGTTATGAATTGTCAGGTAAAACTTTATAAAGTGAACCATTTTCAAACTCTATTCATTGAAATGTCTCTTCTTGGTATAAAATAGAGACCCTTCCTTTTGATGATCTAGGATTAGGGCTTTGGATCTAACAGGTGCAACAGAGGCAGTGTACACGAGTGGTGGAGAGCCTGTTCCTACGTGTTGGAATCCTGGCTTTGTTGTCCTTTGGCTCTGTGACCCTTGGTCAGATTTCTTAGCTTCTCTGTGCTTCTATTTTCTCATCTGTCCATTGAAGATAGTACCTGTCCATAGGGTTCGTAGAAAGTTTAAAAGTTAACATTTTCAGAGCCCTTAGCTCACCACCGGGTGTGTCGTAAGCAGACTTGGTGAACAGTAACACCACCTGGAATGTGGTAAGTGTTGTTACACCCAGTGCATTTACACCCATGCTGTAGTAATATACTGGTGAAAATTGTCTGATTCCATATTAAGATCAAGTAAATTGGGAAATTCTGCTAAAATCTAGCTTTTCTGAATTTTGATCTCTTAGGCCTTGCTAAGGGATTGTGTGTTCTGACACAGTTGTCTATAAGTGTCTAATACAGAACCACATAAATCTTTATAGCAGAAATAAAGAATATAAGTAAATAAAAATACATCACTGAGTCCATTAGTGAAGGAAAAACCTTCCAGAAGATTTCCTTGTCTTTCATTCTCATCTTACCTTTCACACCCGTACTCATTACGGCATTTTAGAGTCTATGAGAGCTACAGAAGAAATTTTAAAAAAGAAACTTAAACTTTCTCCTTCTTGAAGGGTAAAAGCTGCAGTTATAATCATTGGTTATGAAGGGCGTATTTCAAAACTTCTCTTAACTGGCTGTCAGCTTTTGTGGCTTGACACTGTTAACCCTGATGTTTCCTCGGTCTGGTATTTGAGGGAGCAGATGCATGAGCCAACTTTTTCCTCTATTGCATCATAAGCTGTTTGTTGGCAAGATCGATGTGTGGTCTGAATTTATATCCCTTATAGCACGTTAGAACAATGCCTTCCATATAGTAGAAACAATAAATATTTATTGAATGAGAAAGTCAGAGCATACATGAGTTTTCCAAGCGCAAAACTTAACGTAAAGTAGGACAGTTCCTCCCCTGCCGTAAGTCAGGCTTGTTCTGGAGAAGGGAATTTGAAGAACAGCCCTTCAGTGAACGGAAATAGCTGGGCGCTGACACCACAGAGAGGCCGTGTGAGGGGATTTCCTTCCATATTTGATTCTGTAGTAGGATGCTGACAGTTTTTTCCAAGATTTATGCAGTTCCTCACAGTAACACTGGGCAGATTAGAGGCAATGGTCACATGGTCTTGGTTTCTAGTTCATTATCTCTGAACATAAATATCTGGATAATTTTTTTCTTATAGTGGTTTGAACTTCATTGCTGTTATTATAATTAAAATAAGTAATTTGCCTAATTACAATCTCTAGGAGTGTTTCAACATGGGAAAATGTAATGAAAATAATTTTGTAAATGATTTCATGTCTCCCTGTTCATGCCTCCCACCTCAGTTCTCATTGCTAAAGGCAGAATCTAATCTTTGCTTGAACTTGTGTCTATTTAAGTAAAACCCTGGCTCATGGCTATAATCCTTGCACTTTAGAAGGCCATGGCAGGAGGATCACTTGAGGCCAGGAGTTTGAGACTAACCTGGGCAGCATAGCAAGACCCCACATCTTTAGGAAAAAAAGAAAATCACTGAGAGTGGTAGTATGCACCTGTAGTCTCAGTTTCTCTAGAGACGGGGGAAGGAGGATTGCTTGAGCCCAGGAGTTTGAGGTAACAGTGAGCTATGATGACTCCACCAGACTCTAACCCAGGCAACAGAGGGAGACCCTGTCTCAAAAATAAATAAATAAATAAATAAAAGAAAAATAAAATAGAGCCCTCGTCACATATAATCAGCAGTGTTATAAAAATTAAAACATATATGCCAAAGAAAGTAGAGTCTTATAAACAAACTTAGACCTTAATTTAAGGATTCCTAGTTTCTAGGAACCAATATATAATATTTCTTGGGTACATAGCATTTTAGGACTGTTAAGAGCCTAAACTGTTTAAATTTCAAGCCAAGCAATGTCCTTCATCCTCCACCAGGTTGTGCAATATGACTTTCAAATAAAACACCAAGTATTTCGGCTCTTTCGTACATGGTATCTCTTTAATTACTTCCTTTTTAACTATGATCATTTATTTTTTAATCAATATATTTGATGGAAAGATTCTGAAAGTATTTGGAAAAAATACATTTATAAATAGAATTGTTTATATTGATTAAAATAAAGAAAAATGCCAAATAATACATCAGCTCCGCTTTCCTCTTCATCCAAAACGGTACTGTCTAATGCAAATACAATGTCAGCCATACGGATTTTTAAATTATAACGGCCACATTGTAACAACTAAAAAGAAACAGGTAAAATTAATTTTATTAGTATATTTTGTTTAATATATAAATATCATTTCAATACGTGACCAATATAAAAGTATTAATTAGGGTTTTTCTCATGCAAAGTCTTTAAAGTCTGTTGTCTGTTTTGTTTAGCATGTCTCAGTTAGAACCGGTTACATACCAAGTGCTGGATGGTCTCACGAGACTGTCGTATTGGACAACAGAGATCTGGAGGGCGAGTGAGCTTCGAAGGAATCCTTTTATCTTAACTTTTTTGTGGGCGTTCACAGTTTTTTTTAATGTTGGAAGTACTTATTTTGAAAACTCAAGAGATCTCAAAAACCTATAAAAAGTAACACCCTGACTCTTCACTGTTGAATTTTGGCATCTGTACAAATCCCTTGGTACATACAGATCACTTCAAGACCTTAATGTTTTTAATGTGTTTTCATATGAATCCCTGTAGATTAACCATATCCTTTTTCATGGCTCCATAATATTCCATTATATGGATGTTTTTAATTTAATCAGCCCACTATCATTTGTTTCTAGTTTTCTAATTATAAGCCTATGCATAGAAAATATTTTGATAGATGTGTATATTTTCATGTGAATTCATAGATGTTCACTTTTAAATTATGGTTGCTGTTGTTAGATTGTCCTTCTAAAGGGTTGTCCTAATTTATATCCCAGCCAGAAGTATATGAGAGTTTCTCTTTGTCCTTATGCTTTTACCTGTGCTTTTCATGAAAAAGGTAAAAATACTGACATATCTAATAGGCAAATGCACATCCAGTTTGTTTTGTGGCAATCTGTGCTACTGTCTTTGTGAATTTCCTGCGTGTGTATATAATTCCTCCTCAACTCTCCTCCACCCCTGCCTTTTCAAGTTTGTCTCTTTCTGACTAATTTTAGGAATTACTTACATATTATGGATATTAACTCTTTGTCATATGTTAAAAAAACAGTATTTTTCCGTTTTTTTCATTTTTCTTCTGCCTGTGTTTATGGTATAACTTGCTATGTAGAAGCTGTAATTTTGTGTCTTCTGTAATTTATAGTTGATGCTGAGAAATGCCTTCTTGGCCTATGAAATCTGGTCTCTTTAAATTTTGTCTAGTACTTTCATGGCTTTATTATTATTTAAGGCTTTGATTATTGTGCAGTTTATTTTGATGAAATGATGAAATATGAATTTACCATTTTCCCTGCTCAACTATCATTTACCTTCATGCTGATTTGAAATTTCTTTTAAGGAATATTTTAAATATAGAGACTTAGTAGGTTTCTTTGGGAATTTCTTAGTAGAGCAAGTAGTCAGCTGGAAAAGAATCTGGATTTAGTTGCGTGCCTTTCATCTTCAGAGACGTTGAATTTATAATCCTATTGCTTATATTGGGAGTCAGGCAAAGTTTACAGATAATGGTCAGTCAATTCCCATTAACCCAGAATCTAAACACTTAAAAGTGTTGAGTAATTTTTGTGTGTATTCAGCACTGTTCATTATTTGGGAATATGATGTGCTGTTTAGGCCCTGAGATGAGAGCAGTTAAATAGATGGACAGGGTTTTTGCCTTGATGGAGTTTGGGCACTGTCAGAAGAGATATAAAAATAATAAGTAATGCATAAATGAAGAAGATACTTAGGGTTTGTGTAAGAATTGTGAATGAAGTAACAAAAGTGACATGGTGGGGGCTAGGTAGAGGTGAGGCTTTCTTACGTGTGGAAGATGGGAAGGGCGTCCACCTACAGAGCAAGGACGGTAGGAACCCTACAACAGAGATTGGGAGCAGGTACGGGGCGCTGGGTGGGGAACCCACAACAGAGCAGGCGCGGGGCGCTGGGTGGGGAACCCTACAACAGAGACTTGGGAGCAGGTGCGGGGCGCTGGGTGGGGAACCCTACAACAGAGATTGTGAGCAGGTGCGGGGTGCTGCATGGGGAACCCTACAACAGAGATTGGGAGCAAGTGTGGGGCGCTGGGTGGGGAATCCTACAACAGAGACTTGGGAGCAGGTGCAGGACGCTGGGTGGGGAACATGATGGGTTGTGCTTTTCTCTGTGCTAAGTATATCAGTCTTATCTGAAAGTTTCTCATTGAAATTCGTGGGTAGATTTTTTAGTCCCACATCCTCCTCTGGGCCCTGTCTATTCTGTTAGTCTGTGTTTGCAGCAGTTAGCACACTACATTATAATAATTCACTTATCTGATTTCCCCTCTAGAACCTTAGGTCCATGAAGTCAGAGAACTTTGTCTTTTATCTCCATATTCTCAATATATAACATATTGTGGGTATTCATTAATATTTGTTACAGTGAGATTATTTATTTATTTATTTATTTATTTTTGTCTCCCTTTATCTCCCTTGGTAGAGTGCCATGGTATCATAGCTGACAGCAACCCCAAACTCTTGGGCTTAAGATTCTCTTGCCTCAGCCTCCCAAGTGGCTGAGACTTCCAGGCACTGGCCACAATGCCCGGCTGTTTTTTTTTTTTTTTTTTTTCCAAATTTACAGTCCTTTTATTGAAGGGCTGGCCAGCGACTGACTCTGTGTCCCAACATGGGGTTTCTGAGAG
>NW_003852461.1:9301098-9320412 GCF_000181295.1 Otolemur garnettii | reverse complement strand
ATGGGATACAATGTGCTGGTTTTATATACAATTTGAAATATTTTCATCAAACTGGTTAACATAGCCTTCATGGCATTTTCTTAGTTATTGTGTTAAGACCTTTATATTCTACACCTAGTAATTTCACAAGTACCCTTGTAAGATGCGCCGTAGGTGTGGTCCCACCAGTCACCCTCCCTCCCTCCATCCTCCCCCCCTCCCCTCCCTCTCCCCTTTCTCCTCCTTCTTGGGCTATAATCAGGTTATAGCTTTCATAAGAAAACTATAAATTGGTTTCATAGTAAGACTAAGTACATTGGATACTTTTTCTTCCATTCTTGAGATACTTTGCTAAGAAGGATATGTTCCAGCTCCATCCCTGTAAACATGTCAGAGGTAAAGTCTCCATCTTTCTTTAAGGCTGCGTAATATTCCATGGCATACATGTTTTTTTAGAGATGAGGTCTCACTCTGACTCAGGCGGTCCACCCACCTCGTCCTCCCAGAGTGCTAGGATGACAGGTGTGAGCCACCACACCTGGCCTTCACTGAGGAGTTTTAGCGTATCAGGACCAGTACTTACCCTGTGCTTTGGGCTTTGGTCTCTCCCACCATCTCAGGAATGTGACATTCTTGTTCTGCAGACTCTGTTGACTGGATGCTTTTCATTAGGATCTAATCAAGCTCAAACTGTTCCTGTTTTAAAAGACTTTCAAAATCCCCATATTCTGTCTCTAATTTACATTATCTTTTTTATCCTTCACAGCAACATTTTTAAGAATTTCAATTTGATTAAACTTTAATAAACTTTTTTCAGCCCAGGATTATCGGTGACCCTCGTGTTGCTAAACCCATTGACATTCTTCAGTTCTTTTCTCTCCTTTGGCTCTTGGAGAAGCATTGCAGACTCAGCTGTTGTATTCTTCTTCTATTTTCTCCCATTGGCTTCTCTGTGTTGTGTTCTCCTGATTTCCCCCCAGCTTCTCTGGGGTCCTCGTCTGTCTTCCCTGCAGGCTCATCCTCCTTTGTCTGACTATGGAGTCCCAGAGTTCCCTAAGCGCCATTCTTGGAGTAACACAGACTGTACATAAGTAAATGATAGAATCCTGTTTCTTCCACAGTTGATGTCCTTGAGAATGATTCTTAGCGTGCAAAATGGTATAGATACTAAGTAAAAGCCTCATGGTCCTGCACTTGTACTGATAACATATATATTTTTTATATTAAAAGGATTTTTCCTGTAACTCTTTCTACTTAAATGGGCCAGAAACAGTGACTAAGCCATAGTGATGCTTAATTGCAGTTTGAAAAAACATTTCTTAAAAGGATCACAGCTCCTTGGAAAAATGACTGATTACAGTTCGGGGGGAGAAAATTTATAAGAAGAGGCTGGAACATCCTCTTCAGTCACAGAAGAGACTCAAAAGCCACTTTGAATTGCTTGTTTAATTTTCCAGAGATGGGACAGTTTGATTATCCACAGGGATGATAACGCCAGTGCATTGAAATCTGTCAAATATGTTTCTTCCATGAGTTTATAAATGATGCTCAAAAAACGATTTAGTTCATCTGTCTCAAAGGATTATAGTATACCGATTTATTATTTTGAAAACTGGCAATAACAGAGAAGAATTAAATGTTCCCTCCTGCCTCTCACATAGTGGCTGAGTGGCAGAGCATGTGGTTGGTGAGGGAAGACGCGTTCCATAGGGTTGTTCCCGCTGTTAAATAATAAAGCACGACCCATGAGACTTAGGATTTAGGCATTGACCATCATCGGCTACTAACTGCACAGAAAGACACAGCCAGACATTGCCGTCCTGAGAAAAGAACACAGTATCCCTTATGAGGTGTTCTTGCTGAGAAAATTTAAACCTAAGTATGACCAAGGCTCTAGGTCCAACTCTCAGTTCACAGAAATGCAGAGGAACGTCTTAAATGACCCTACCAGTCTTTACAATTAGTGAAATCTAGTCTCTGGAGAAACGTACACAAAACAGTCTGCTTTCTTCAACAAATAAATTGCAAGGATAGAAAAGATGGGGAATCTTTCCCCCAGACGGGTGAGCGCCTCTCTGGGGTCCAACCTGCAGACTCAGACCCTGTGTTGATTTTGTGAAGACTTTTTGTACTTACCTGTGGTGTTGAATATTATGAAAAGTATGTGTGGATCTTTTTTTTTTTTGCATAGCAGAGGAAATGGAAAAGATTGGACACCCCTAATTCTTTTCCTCACAGCCTCTTTTGAAGTGGTCTTTTTGTAGGCATCCCTGCCTCACTAGACTGCGTTTCTCAAGAACAGGGATGGCATATTAATCTTCCTTTGGCTCCCTGGTGCCCCACACAATGCCTGACATTTGCTGAAAATAGGTAAACGTTTCCCGCCCAAGTCATATCTGATGACGTCAGTGGTTAGTCAGTCACGGTCATCCTTGGCCTGACGTTCTTTTGATCAGCAAACTGACCAATCAGAACCTTTCCATATTTGCCTTTTTTACTTTTGGAATTTTTTTGAGTACAACTGACTCTAACCATTTCTGTATTTATAGAGTGTATGTTTATTGTCGAAGACACTCCACCATAAAAATTACTTTGTTAGTTTTTCTAATTGTAACGATCATATATTTTCACTGCAAAAATTAAAGCACAATAGAGAAGTATAGAAAAACTAAAGCCATTGCTATTGATGACGAAAGAAACTCGAGCTATCGTTATTATTTTTCAGAATACAATTCTGTTCCTTCTTTCTCTCTTCCTCGCCCCTTCCCCCAACAGAGTTTTCTAGAAATAGGACAATGCTGCTCTAGATCCAAGTTTGGAACCTGCTTCCCCCAGGCCCCTCTCAACGTGCCACATCAGTAAACAGTACTGTGCTTGTCAGTTTGAGGACAGACTTCTTATTAATAGATCTTAATTTAATTAACCAAACCAGTGCTGGTGAGCATTATGTTTCTTTATAATTACTCCTAATTATTTTCTGTTATAAAAATTGTTGTAATAAATTAGTTTTGAACAGAACCATTTGCACATGTGCAGTTTTCTCCCAAGTGAGTTTGTTGAGGCAAAGTGTGTGTTCATTTAAAATTTCTGTATTGCCGGGCGACCACTAGGAAATTTAGGTCTGCCTCATTGCCCAGCATTTGAATGGCTGGGCTTCCTTGACCTGAAGTCTCGTTCCTCAGCTTCCAGCACTAGTTTTCAGGTAAAGTAGCCCCCATTTTTTTACTCAGCACTTTTATTGATGTATTTTCTTGAATTATTTCTCTTCTCTGTGTTGGCAGCAGAGACCATCAAAAGTTTGCAGAAGGGGAAAGGTCGTAAACTGGGCAAAAGCCAAATAAATGCAGAGTAGAACATGAGTGTCCCATGGGAACTGCTGTACCTGATTCTGGGTGTTTTCGAACAACTCCATGAGAATTGCACCTCTTAAATCTGTGATCACATTTAAACAAAAGTCCCGTTTGTGAATGCTGTCCTATTTATATCTGCTTGGAGGAACTAAGATGATATCAGAAGTGTATCAAGTTCTTAACAGTATTTCAGGCCAGACCCCTTTATTTCCCAGAAGCCTGTTGCAGAGGAGAGATGAGCTCATGGAGCAGTTAGGTCTCTGATTTCAGCCTTGTCACCTACTTGGTTGGACGTGAAAATTGTTTAACTTTTGTGGGTCTCAATTCATCTGTGAAATTTGGCTATATTTGATTGCTGCGTATTTGAATAATTGCTCTAAGGATAAAGAACAACACTTAATGTGAAAATACTTAGCAAGGGGCTACAAATATTGATAATTCAGCATTCATTTCTTTTGTGATATTTAGTGAGTAATACGTTGCTGTTTCTTTTGTGTAGAAATATTTATATTTAGTGAGTGATACATTGCATTTTTAAATATGTATTTACTATCATTTATACTGTTGCTTTCACAGAAATCTTCTCTACATTTACCCTCAGAGTCTTAATTTTGCCAATCGCCAGGGTTCTGCCCGAAACATAACAGTGAAGGTCCAGTTTATGTATGGAGAGGATCCCAGCAATGCCATGCCGGTAAGCAGTGTTCCTTACTACTCCCGTTCTTCACGTATGGTTCAAATGGACTTAACTACTCACGTGCTTATTTATTTGGGTATCGCTTGGTTGGCAGCTCCAAATTGGAAATTTTTTAAACGAAATTTCTAACTGCATTGTTTCCTGTATAGATGGTAGTGAGCTTACTTAAAGTTTAACTTATTTATTGAGGGCTTGGTATATGCTAGACACTCCCAGAGATACAAAGATGAATAAGACTTACTTAATCTAGATGATATAAACCAAATACATATAAATCTAAAACAGTGGCCTTCAAAACAGGGTCAGTTCGGTATCACTTAGGAACTCTATCAAAGTAAAGATATCTTTTCTCTTACTTTTAGCATCTGTGATTCTGATTCTCCTCAACCCCTTTAGAATGTAAGGTCAGGTACAGGAGGTGGAGTTGACGGGGGTTATAGGAGCTTGTACTGCAGTTTGAAAATGTTCCCCAAGGGATTTCAGGAAGTGTGGCTGGTCCCGTGTTGGATGAGAGGCTCTGGGTTCATGTGCAATCTTGGCAGCACATTAGAGTCATCTGGGAAGCTTTTAATTTTAATGAATTAATTAATATTATAATTTATTAATAAATATCATAAATAAATTATTAATTAATTTTTGAGTCAGAGTCTCACTCTATGCCCTGAGGTGAGTGCTTTGGTGTTACACCTCACAGTGACCTCAAACTCTTGGGCTTGAGAGACCCTCTTGCCTCAGCCTCCCAAGTAACTGGAACTACAGGCACCCATCATAACACCTGGCTATTTTTTCTATTTTTAGTAGAAATGGGGTCTCACTCTTGCTCAGGCTGGTCTCGAATTTCTAAGCTCAAGCGATCCTCCTGCCTTGGTCTCCCAGAGTGCTAGGATTATAGCTGTGATCCACCGCGCCCGGCCACCATCCAGGAAGCTTTTAAAAATGTCAGTGCCCAGGCTGAATCGTGTTTGAAGTAAATCATTATCTCCGGGGATCAGAGCCATGTATCCGTAGTTTTAGATTTCACCAAGGGATTACATTTTACAGCCAATGTTGAGAACCACAGGCGTGCTAGTTATTAAAAGATTGGTACGAGGATCAAAGGAATAGATATTGAGAGGCAGAAGGGAGTGACTCCACAAGGTGACAAGCAGGCATCACCCAGAAGAAGGCTTTTGTGCTGAAACCAAAGCTGTCACAGTGTTGGCGGTAGGGGGTCTAGAAAGTGGGGAAGGACAGCAGTTCCATATGGGAACGTCCATGAACCCTGGTTTCAGTGAGCCACAGCAATGGAAAGCAAGTCAGAAAGACTAGATTGAGGCCAGACTGGAGAGACCCTTGACTGACCAGATTGTCATTTAGGATTCGTGGAATGCTAATAAATGCAATTTCCATGACAATAGATTTTTGGCTCAACTGAAGTTGGTAACATGCAAACTATCACTGAAAATGTTCAACCTTTGAGAACCCTAGTGCCATGAAATGAGCTAAGAATAGGTGCCTTGTTAGCAGGCTTATTTTATTCTTCTGCGTCCATCTTTTACTCAAATTCTTCTAATTTCCCACCTATTAGGAAAGATCTATTTTCTTTTCCCCTGTTGCCTGAGTTTCATCAACATTTGTGAATCTTGACAACAGTGAACACAAATTATTCATCTTTGTATTCTCCACGGCATCTGTTATAGACCCTTATATGTAAAGTGTGTCGAACAAATATTTGTGGAAAGAGTGTAGAGTTTATTTTTGAAGTCTGGAATTGCCATTTTTTGCTTTTTACTGGTTTTTCAGTTCTGCTCAAGGGATGAGTGTACAATCGGAATTGATGAAAAGGTACCAGGTTCTGAAATTAATGCTTTGTCAGCCTGTAGGTGAATTCCCACATGAGTTTGAGCTTATGACAAATGTAACATTGGTAAAATCTGTTTTTATTGTTAGCCTAACAAACTCTTTCTTTTTTTTTTGAGACAGAGTCTCACTTTGTCACCCTGGGTAGAGTGCCGTGGCGTCACAGCTCACAGCAACCTCACACTCTTGGGCTTAAGTGATTCTCTTGCCTCAGCCTCCCAAGTAGCTGGGGCTACAGGCGCCCACCATAATGCCCGGCTGTTTATTAGAGATCTTTTTCAGACTGGTCTCTAACCTGTGAGCTCAGGCCATCCACCCGCCTCAGCCTCCCAGAGTGCTGGGATTAGAGACGGGAGCCACTGCCCCCAGCCCTATCAAACTCTGTCTTAGCTTAGCGTCTATGTGGCCACCTCTGCAGAGCCCCAGGTGTGACCAGCCTCTGTGGGCAGTTAGGCTGCTCCCTTTTTGGTGCTGCCATAACATCTCTCCTTCCAGGAGCCTTACTGCTTTCTGGCTGTGTGTTTATTTCTTCATCTTGCCCATTAGACTGCGAGCTCCTTGAGGACAAGGACTGTGTCTTACTCGTACCTCTATCTCAATGCCTGTCACAGTGCTTGGTCCATCATGGTTGCATGTTGCTGAAGGATTAAAAGTACATGTTAAATGGTCAAAAAGGGAACACTTTCCACTTGGTATCCTTCACGTTGTGAAAATAAACAGATTATTTTATGAAAAGTGGTGGCTTCTCAGGGGAGTCATTTCCCCTGCAGTGAAAGTACTGTATTTCCTTCGCTTGTGTTTTGGTTAGAAATATATGTTTTTATGTTTATGTGTCTGTTTTGAAAGAGTGTATAAATATGGGCATACTGTGTTTGCTTAGGTTTTAAAAATAAGGACTATTTAAACGGATTGTAAGATAATTTTTTGATCATATTACATGGGCATGAAAAAATTGTAAACTTCGTAATTCTGGGCCTAGAACTACATTTTATGGAAACATACTAAGTAAGGTGTTAGCAATTTGATGAAATACTATCTACATAGGAGAGTCATAGTTATTACACTTTACATATGTTTAAAATAAAAGAACCGATTGAAGTGTTGGAAAAAGAAACAGGAATATCTGCTAATCTGTCCTTTGAGTTAAGGACTATGCCAATTAATCCGTTTATAAAGGAAGAAACACTGGGCTGTTTTACCAATCGTGTTGATGGAAATGTGGACATGTCCACGTCCGTATTCACGCAGACATAAAGAAAGCTAGATGACTCAAGAGTTTAATTTGTGGTTAAATAATACTACAAATCTAACTATCTCACAGAGGAGTTAGAACTATGACCTTGACATCATTAAACCATTTATTTAATCAGCAGTCCTAATTAGCCATCATGTGACTGTTAGAACTAAAAGGGCGGATATACAAGGCTGAATTATTTTACTTGTTAATTTTTTCCAAAACTAGTATTATGTTGTTGTTTTTTTTAATGTGGTGGATTTAAAAAAAAAAAAAGAAAAACCACACATTATGTAAGAATTTAAGAATGGAGCGCCTCCTCCATTGTACAATAGCTTGCAAGTAGTCCTAGAAGCAGAGGGATCCATACCTTGGCCTAAAATAGGATTTTTACTATAATTTATAAATAATTTATATTTGACTTTCAGGGTGACTCTGCTGACCTGGTGGAAAAGCCAGTGGTCTGTGTAGGTGATCATGGCACTACTGTAGGGTCATGTTCCTTCGGTAAATTCCAAATGAGATGCTGTTTCCAGTTTTAAAATTAATTCTTCACCTTCTTTAAGAAAAAGGAGAGAAATGTACCTGACTACCCATAGATATAAATACAGGTGATAAAAGTTTTCGAATGTTTGAATGTCAGACGGGTCCGCCCCTGGGGTTTATAGTTAAGCAATTGAACTTTTAAATGAGCGTCCTCAGGCACATTGTTCTTCATTGGGCCGATGTTGCCCATTTTTCTCAAATAGTTATTAAATCAGACAAATTCTTACATAGATATGAAACATCCAGCATTTATTACAACAAAGTTTCAACATGCTGTTATTTGTTTCAGGTAATCTTTGGTAAATCTAGCTGTTCAGAATTTTCAAAGGAAGCGTACACAGCCGTAGTATATCACAACAGGTACTGAATTCCAATATTTCTTTCAAAGTTACTCACTTCTCAGCAGCACTGTTAGCGCTCACCTTAGCGTGTGTACCAGATACTCTGCTGCACCGAACGTGCCAGGTTCGAGCTGACATCAGAGTTACGATTCCCAGTCTGTAGACACACAGCCGTTCTCCGCAGACATCTCAGATAGAAGACTTTGTACACAAAATGTCTTTTCTGTCAAATTCTCTGAATCTCTCGTATTTATTATATTGTGATTGATTATCATTGTGGCCTCTGGTCCTCTGGTCTTTCCCAATTATTTTCCCTGGTACTTTGTAGTTTTCCTGAATTCTTTACTAAGCTCAAATCTCGTAGTCAAATGAAGGGTGTTCTCAGCACCTAGTAATCTTTGGATTTAGTGGCTTTCCATTTTACTTCCTTGAGAAATTGCCGACTTTGCATAACCTTTCATTTCTGCTTCCTTTGTCAGGGTTTATTGAACGCTGTTGGAGAAAACCAGAAAATGATCACAATCAGGACTTTTACAAATCGATGCTATCGTACCACACGATGGGGCTGCAGGAATTAGTTTTATCTTCTCGTTGGCCCCACTGGTCTCTTATTACCATCATCGTTTTTTAAAATCTTCCCTCTCCCTTAGCACCAGCTCCTACTTCTTTTCTGTGTAATTTACTCTCAGCGTTCCTTTCATTAAATTTATTAAGACCCTCCAACTTGAGACCTCTCCGCTCCTCACCTCAGGATCTCCTTACTGAAATGCCAATCCTTCTGTTTTGAAGGGAGTAACGGCTCAGTCCCTGCTCAGGGTAAATGCTCTCACCTCTGCTCTCACGCCGTCCTGTCCAGCCTCTCCAGAATATGAATTAGTTACCCTTCTTTTGCCTCATCAGTCTCCCCCTTCATTGCCCCCATCTCTGATTCTCAGGAAGAAGTTTAAGTTTCCCAGGCTTAAAGAAAAAATACGAAAGTCTTTTTCTCAAAGCTGATGTATGGTGTGTATTTTCCTTGCCCTCATGAAACCGTCCTTCTGTCTTACCTTTGTCCTGTGACCCTGTCTTGGTTCTTCTTGGTTCTTCTACCCTTGAACACTCCTTTTGTGTAGTAATTGTCCTCTTTCCCGTGCATGTAGCCACTCCACCGAGGCTCGAGTGCCTTGTTCTCCTGAATAATCTCACGTGTAACGCCCAGGTTCATCATCCGTGAAGAGTCTGCTTCTTTCCTGTTTGTGCCGATTGTTCTCAGCTCTTTATTTTCAATCATAACCTTCTCTCTGACATACAGATTTTATTTTCAGGGGCCTATTGAATATGTTCACTCGGGTGCCCCGCTGCCTTCTCAGTTTCCAGGTAGCTCTCCTGGACTCTTTCCCGGACCCTGTCGCTGTCCGACTCTTCATTTTTATTGATAGGGCCACCATATTTCCGTTACTCTGGCTCAGAATTTAAGACATCTTTGCCTTCTTGCTCTTGTTACCTCATTACCCAATCAGCTTTTAAATATCCATTTTCTTTCTGCCTTATTATCAAACATATCCCATGCTTTCCTATTTCTGAGCCATTCTTGATGGATTTTTTAAAAAATTATAATATCTGTTCCCTCTGTTTATTGAACTTCTGCTCATTTTAAGGCCAGTGCCAGATGTCACCTCCTAAATCATAATTCCCTGATCTCAAACTTGAAGTAATCTGTTCAGCTCCTTTCTTAAAGCTCTTACCTGTATATGCTCTAAGACCAGGGTTGGCAAACACTTCTGCAGAGGACTGGGTGGTTTGTATTCCAGGCCTTCAGATATGGTCTCTCTTTCAGTCAACTCTGCCTTGTACTGCAAAGCAGCTGTGATGGAGAGTAAAGCTGCGAGAATCAGGTGTGGCTGTGTTCCAATAAAACTTCATTCATAGACATTGAAATTTGAATCCCATAAAATTTTCACACTGAAGTATTTTTATTCTTTTGATTTTTTTTTCTCCCAACCATTTAAAAATGTAAAAACCATTTTAATTTTCAGGCTGTACAAAATTAGGCAATGAACTGGATTTGGCCTGTGGCCAGTGTTTGCCAACCTTGTTTTATAGCATATATGTGTGTGTCTTACTGATATTCTTACTATACTTAATAAAAGTAATTTTTCATATTCATCTTAAAGTTACCACAAAAGTAACACAATATTTAGCCTGAAGGTGGGCAGTTAAATCTACTCTTTGAGTCCATGACTCTCTTAGATATTTAATTTTTCACAAAATCCTTCACATAATGTGATTTCAGGACTGAAATGAACTGAAACACTCAATACCAAGAAACACGTTGATAAAGAAGATTGGAGCTTCTAAAATCATAACAGCTTTGGCTAGGTCTTTATTTTTGTTGCTGTCAGCATTAGTGGAATTAAAATGATGGTTCTGCTGGGCATTGCTGGTAAATTAAACTTTCTCAGACTCCAGTGGTGATCGGTGGCACCAGTCAGGAGCTGCTCGGCGCCCTTTTGGTTGTCTCACCAAGGTCATTGAGTTCTCAGGAGACTAGCATTAGCTGTCTTTCTTGTTGGTGTTATTAAAAGTCTAGTCCAACTTATTATTTTCTGTGGTCAAATCTACACCTGTTAGTATTATCGAGACGCGCTGGAGATAGAAGGATATTTGACCTGTTAGCGTGTAAGAAAAAAACCATAGTTGGTGGGATAACCTTCACTTTAAAATAGTTGGGCCATAGGGTTTGCTTGCAGTTTTGTTGAATATAATCCTGAGAGGTACTAACTGAATATGGAAGATGGGTGTGATAAGTCTATATCATGAATAACAGCCGTATTTTTCAATAAAAATGCCCCTCAACGAGTGTTGAGAAGGAAGTGCTCTTGGTTTCATCAAATCCATGATTTGTTATATTCTAGTATCTTCTGGGAATGCTTCTAAATGGGGGGGACTAATGCAATTTGTGGGCATTCCCTGATCTTATCTTCCTTTCTTTTCTCTTCTTCTTCTTCTTTATTTTTTTTTTTTTAAGCAGTCAATCAGTACTAGCCATAGTTTGGTAACATTTTTTATTTCTTTAACAATGAGATGATTGATATAAGACAGTTCATAAAAAGCCCAACTCGACATTAAGCTTTAAGAGATACCTTTTTCCTTTTCTACAAAAGGATGATGCAAATTAATTTTAAAATGAAACATAAAAATTGTTTTTCTATGGTACCATTCTATGATATACACTTACAAAACTCACTATTTTCTCTATGTAATTGGTGTCGAAATTGGCCCATTAAAATAGAAAGCCCTAATCTCGTGTCCTCTTTTACACAGTTCCCAATCTAATGAAGATTTTAGATCTTTAGAATCAAAGTGGTGATTATTAATGAATTTTCAAATCGTAGGATTACTCAGCCCATTCATAAAAATGGAATGAGAAACTGCAGAAATCGTAGCAGCTCCCTCATTTGAAAATAGGATTTAATTATTTAGGGATTGGGAGTAAAAAAAAAAAAAAATTTAGACTGGAGGAAAAGTTAAGCACAATTAATTCTTAAATTATTCAAATAAACCAATGCACTTACCGTTTATTTTGAACACATTACTGACTCTGTTTTTTCCTTTTTTATATGAAGGTCTCCTGATTTTCACGAAGAGATCAAGGTTAAACTCCCTGCTACTCTAACTGACCACCATCACTTGCTTTTTACTTTTTATCATGTTAGTTGTCAACAAAAACAAAATACTCCTCTGGAAACCCCAGTTGGATATACAGTAAGTCTTTTCTGTTAAATGTTTAGCGCTTTGATATCAAAAGTAATTAAATATTTAACATATAGTTGATGTTTCTTATTATTAGGATATTCTCTGATTCCCTGCAGTTATGAAGTTGCATTGGCTAGGGAGAATCATCATAGTAAAAAATGCTCATTAGTGCAGTTAACTGATAAGATTGATTAATTAATTAATGCATATAAACACTTAGGTGTTTGTCCTGATTGTTTACTCAATAGTATTTATAAATATAATAGTTACAAAGTTTGGTCAGAAGAGAATGATTTGAACGAATGGGTAAAGGAGACCCTTAAAAAAGAAACTTGGGCTCGGCGCCTGTGGCTCAAGCAGCTAAGGTGCCAGCCACATACACCTGAGCTGGTGGGTTCGAATCCAGCCCGGCCCGTCAAATAACAATGATGGCTACAACCAAAAAAAAAAAAAAGAAATAGCCGGGTGTTGTGGTGGGCACCTGTGGTCCCAGCTACTTGGGAGGCGGAGGCAGGAGACTCACTTGAGCCCAGGAGTTGGAGGTTGCTGTGAGCTGTGATGCCATGGCACTCTACCCAGGGGAACAACTTGAGGCTCTGTCTCAAAAAGAAAAAAAAAAAGAAACTTAAACCTTGAATATTTTTCAAAAATTATGAGTGAATTGCAAAGGTAAACCTAAGATCAAGGCTGTCCTGATGTGCTATCACACAGTGTTGTCAGAAAAATCACGCTTTCCCCGAAAAGAGAAAAATCAACATTTGAGTCATCATTTTTGTCTCTTGCAGTTTATGATGTGAATTTTGCCAACGATAAGAAAAAATTTACATTCTTATTTTTTGGTTTTGTTTTTAGCACTCGTAGCTAACCAATCTTTCTTTCCTGTTTACATTGTGACTGTTTTAAAATTGATTTAAAATTGATTCAGTTTGTGGCCATTCTCTAAGCTCAACTTTCCCGTATGTAATAAGGACCCCCTATAGATTTAAATATCACAGGGTTAGTAATAATGATATTTTAGGAATGTCCTCCTTTGTAAAATACTATCAGAGAAACCTCTCTCTGGAGGAATTAGGAAGGCTTAGTATTACGAGTTACATAATTAAATCTCTCCAGGTTTGGTGATGATTTGAATTTGGCTTATGTCAAGCTCTTAAAACAGGCTTTCCAAGTAATTATTGTTATAACATACTTATATTAAAATTGTTTTCTTTTTGTTTCTAAGTGGATACCGATGCTTCAGAATGGACGATTGAAGACGGGCCAGTTTTGCCTCCCGGTGTCCCTGGAGAAACCCCCCCAGGCTTACTCTGTGCTATCTCCTGAGGTCAGTATTTCCCATGTTGAAATTCTCCAGATTGAGCAAATTGGGTTTTTCATTATAAGACGTTTTTACCCAAGTAAACCTCCCTGTTCTATCTGTAAGTGTGTAGATAATGGAGTAAAAGTTATTCTTCCATGACGATTAAAATTCCTGTATGTAAAACTTAGAAGCTTTCATCCAAATGTCTTAAACATATGTATTCATTTTAAAACCAAAATAATATGTGAAATGTAAACTCAAAGAAAAGATCAATTTGGAGAATTATATTTCACGGTAAACACATACCACAGTTTATTGATCCATTCCTGGGTTGATGGGCATTTAGTTTGATTCCACATCTTGGCAGTTGTAAACTGAGCTGTGATAAATGGTCTAATGCAAATGTCTATGATAAAATGATATTTTTTCATCTGGGTGGATCAACTGGAACGTCTAGTTTGGGTTCTTTGAGGATTCTCCACACTTCTTTCCAAAGAGGCTGTATGAGTCTGCAGTCCCACCAACACTGTGAGAGTGTCCCCTTCTCTCCACATCTGCACCAGCAGCTGCAGCTTGGGGATTTTGCCATGTGGGCTGTTCTCTCCGGGGTTAGATGATATCGCAGGGTGGTTCTGACTTGTCTTTTTCTAATGATAAGGGATGATGAGCATTTTTTCATGCGTTCTTCAGCCACTCATCTGTCTTCCTCAGAGAAGGTTCTGTTCATGCCTCTTGCCCAGTGATAGACGGGATTCTTGGCTCTTTTTTGTTGATTAATTTGAGTTTTCTGTAGATTCTAGTTATCAACTCTTTGTCAGATTCATAACATGCAAATATCTTTTCCCATTCTGAAGGTCGTCTATTTGCTTTAATTGTTGTGTCTCTTAGTTGTGCAGAAGCTTTTTGGTTCATTACGTCCTCTTTATTTTTATTGTTATTGCGATTGCCACTGAAATCTTCTTCATTAAATCTTTCCCCAGGCCAACATGCATAAAAGTTTGGAAAAATTTCCACCAAGAATCAACAACCACTATTTTTAAACCAAAGGACCTCTTGAGAGAACGAGTACATGATAATTACCAGTGTTGCTTACTGATTCTGACTGTAACTATTTATAAATGTTGATCTGAAATAAGTCTGTGAATACTTTCTAGACTCAACCACAGAAGTATTCACAAATAAATCTATATTCTTTTTCTTTTTTAAGAGACAGAGTCTCACTTTATTGCCCTTGGTAGAGTGCCGTGGCATCACACAGCTCACAGCAACCTCCAACTCCTGGGCTTAGGTGATTCTCTTGCCTCAGCCTCCCGAGTAGCTGGGACTACAGGTGCCGGCCACAACGCCTGGCTATTTTTTTGTTGTGGTTTGGCCGAGGATGGGTTCAAACCTGCCACCTTTGGTATATGGGGCCGGCGCCTTACCAACTAAGCCATAGGCACCGCCTTGTTTTTATTTTTTCAAAAAAACCAATTCATGGCCATTGTTTGGACCTTATTTCTCTCCATTCTCTGTCACGCACTCTGTACTCGTCACACAGTACCTGTCTCTAAAACAGGCAGAGTGCATTCTTGGGCCCAGGGTGCTTCTCCCGCCTACAGGGCTCCATCACAAGGCCTGCTTCTTCACTTCGTTTAATCTATTAATTCTCCATAGAGTGTAAGCACCAAGAGGGTAGGGACTTTGTCTGTCTTACTCATTGCTATATCTAGATGTATTTAGAACAATCCTAGGCATTTGGTAAACCTTTATTAAAGCAGAGGGTAAAGACAGCAGGGAAGAAATACGACTCCCCACCCCATGCATCTTCCTTTCAGCTTTCCAGGGACACATCTTTTTAGCGATGGCTTTATGTGACTTTGTTAAAAAAAAAAAGCCAAGGAACTATGTCAGACATAACATTATATTTCAAAGGAAATGTTTTAAAAGAAATATACATTGTGGAAGTTACAGATTTTTTTATTTTTACTTAATTGATTTGTAAATGCAAGGTTAGCTTTCTGAAAGAATGCTGATAGTTTTTTTTTCTAGCTACAAGGCTATATTTACTCATAAACAATTTGCAGATAATTTGAGTTTGACCGTAGACATGTAGCTGGTTGATATGTGAAATGAACCACCTGATTAGGAGCTAAAACTTTTGTGTACAGTTGACCCTTGAACAACACAGGAGTTAAAGGCACCTACTACCCCCATGCAGTTGAAAATCCATGGTCAACTTTTGATCCCCTCCAAACTTACCTACTAATATCCTACTGACTGGAACTTACCTATAACGTAAAGAGTCATTTAACATATATGTTTTGTGTTATATGTATTATATACTGTATTCTTACAGTAAAGTAAGTTAGAGAATAGAAAATGATAAGGAAGAGAAAAAAATTTTTTTAAAATTTTATTGTTGGGGATTCATTGAGAGTACAAGAAACCAAGTTGCACTGATTGCATTTGTTAGGTCAAGTCCCTCTTACAATTTTGTCTTGCCCCCAAAAGGTGTGGCACAAGGAAGAGAAAATATTTACAGTTTTTTCAGTGGTCGAGGATCATCAGGAAGGTTTGATACCTGTCTTCACTTGAGCAGGCCCAGGAGGAGGAAGAAGAGGGTTGGTGCTTTAGTTTCAGTGCCCTTATGGAAGGGCCATAAAAGACGTCAGAACCCTCTTGAGGAGTTGGAACCGAGACCGTCTAGTGTCAGTTTGTTTTCCTGCTCTCATTCCTCTAGCAGGAGTCCTCAAACTACGGCCCGTGGGCCACATGTAGCCCGCCCAGGACTTTTATCCGGCCAGCTGGGTGTTTTTGCAGCTGCCGCCTGTCCTGCTTAGCCACTACCTGTCCTTTTAAACTACAGTCCGGCCCTCTAGCAGTCTGAGGGACAGTGAACTGGCCCCCTGTTTAAAAACTTTGAGGACCCCTGCGTAATCTTCCTCCAAGCTGGTTCCAAAACGCTCATCTCCATCAAGGTGCCTTCTGTTAATTTCTCTGGTGTGGTGTGTTAGCTCCTGAACCTCTCCAAGAGCTTTATCTTATTTCTCCCCCCCACACACACTTTTTTGCCACATCTACAATCTCTTTCATGATTTCTTTGACTGGCTCTCTTGTAGCCCCAGGGAAGTCCAATATCAAAAGAACTTTAAGAAAGCAGTCCCTTCCTGGCAGTGTATTTCCTAACTTCAGGGACAAAGCAGAGGTAGTTAGGTAGACAGGGCTGTGGAAACGTGGTCTGATGATGGGAATAGTGGCTTTGAAGGAGAGACCCAGACAGCTTGTGTGAGACACTCTCTGCAGCTCCTCGTCTGCCCGCCGCGTTCTCCTCCCTCCCCTCACCCACAGCGAGCCGCAGGCCGTCTGCCCCTCACCCACAGCGAGCCGCAGGCCGTCTGCCCCTCACCCACAGCGAGCCACAGGCCGTCTGCCCCTCACCCACAGCGCAGGCCTGCCGTCTGCAACCCAAGGAGTCAGCCCTCCCCGGAACCCGCACCTGCTGGCTCCTTGACTTTGGATTTCCAGTCTCAAGAACCATAGGAAAATAAATTTCTATTGTTTAAGCCACTTAATCTATGATATTATATTATGGTAGTCTGATAGTGACAAATACAGACTTTGGTTCTTAGAAGTGGGGTGCTGTTGTAACAAGTAACTGAAAATGTGGGAATGGCTTTAGAACTAAGGAATGGGTAAAGGCTAGAAGAATTTTAAGGTACATGCTAGAAATATGGACATAAACAGGAGTTCTATTGAGTCTCAGATAGAAATAAGGAACATTTTCTTGGAGAATAGAGGAAAAGTGATCCTTGTTACACAGTGACAAGGACCTGGCTGAACCTGTGTTCTAATGTTTTGTAGAAAGTAGAACTTGCAAGCTGTGAAATCGGATATTTGGCTGAAGAGCTTTCTAAGCAATGTATTGAAGAAGCATCTTGAATCCTCCTGACTAGTTACAGTAAAGTATGAAAAGAGAGAGATGAATTGAAGATGTTGTTAAGCCTAGAGGAACCAGAACTTGAAGATGTACAAAATTCTCAGCTTATCCATTTTTCAAAAATTGGGAAAGCATGTTCTAAAGAGAATACTAAGGGTGTTTCTGAACTATCACTTGATAAAGACAACATACAAGCAGAAGCATTACCAGTTTGAACTGAAGGGGGGAGATGGGATGGAGTGGAGGGAGGTGGGGAGCTCTTGGGTTCAACAGGACAGCACGTGGGGCTGTTCTGCTGCCAACAGGTGCTGTTTTTCAAGAGCAGAAAGTGACTCTGAAGGTGATTCAGGGATCATCAGGATTTTGGTTTAGCAGGCCAGTGAACTCTACCAGAAGCCCTGGGGTAGAATTAGTTGGCAGAGCCCAGGGGTGAACCACCCCTCAAGCTGGGGCAGTGTAGTGAAGCTGCCCTCCTAGTGGTCTCAAGGGCAGAGCATCAGACAAAGAGAGCGTAGCTCTGTCATCATCAAACTTCCTCCTTTAGAGAGCATAGAATGGAATAGCAACACACAAATTGGGAAAATGTATTGACAAACCATATTACCTATGGGTTTATGGGTTCCTATCCATACTTTATAAAGAACTCGAACAACTCAATAGTAGAAAAACAAATAACCTCATTAAAAAATGGGCAAAGGACCTGAATAGACATTTCTCCAAAGAAAACATTAAAATGGCTAACCGGTAGGCCAGGTGCAGTGGCTCATGCCTGTAATCTAGCACTCTGGAGTTTGAAACAGGTGGATCGCTTGAGCTCAGGAGTCCAAGACCAGCCTGAGCAAGAGCAAGACACCATCTCTAAAAATAGTTGGATATTGTAGCGGGTGCCTGTAGTCCCAGCTACTTGGGAGGCTGAGGCAAGCGAATCTCTTGATCCTAAGAGTTTGAGGTTGCTGTGAGCTGTGATGCCACAGCACTCTACCAAGGGTGACAAAGTGAAACTGTGTCCAAAAAAAAAAAAAAGCCAGAGAAAGGTGTTCAACACCTTTAATCATTATAGAATGTACTTCAAAAGCTCCAGTATTACCTCAAATCCTTTAGAATAGCTGTTATCAAAAAGAGATAAAAACTCTCGGTGAAGGTGAAAGAAAAAGGGACCCTTGGATACGTGGAAAGGAATGTAAATTGGCTCAGCAGATACGGAGAGCAGAACGGAGGTTCCTAAAGAAAGTACGAACAGAGCTACCCTGTGACCCAGCGGTCCCTCTGCACATACCCAGAGGAGATGAAGTCACTGCCATGGGAAGTCACTGTCACATGAATCCTCACGTTCAGTGCAGCGTTGTCTGCAATAGCAAGAAATGGAAGCAACCAAAGTGTCACTATATAAAACGATAGACGCATGTGAGAGAGAGTGTGTGTGTGTGTGTATGTGTATGGAGTATGCTCCACTTTTAAAAAGAAGATCCTTCCATTTGCCAGAGCATGAGTATGGAGCCTAGAGGACGTCATACTAGGTTAAACAAACCAGACACAGAAATAAAAATACTGTTTTATCTCAACACGAGGACTGTAGTTAATAAAATCATACTGCATTTGATTGTTTTGCTATGAGTAGATTTTACCTGCTCTTGACACAGTAACAGCAGCGAATGGGGCAGCTGAGATGGTGGGTTTCGCTGTAGAAGCATCTCCCTGTGCACGTGCTTCCCAGAGCATCATGCTGTACACCTTAGACATAGCCAATAAAATTTATTTAAAACCCATAAAAATAAGAGAATATTATTTGAATCTTAGAGCTGATTAACCCTGTGCTTGGTTTTGGACTTGCTTGGGACCTGTCATCGCTTCCTTCTTTGGAATGGGAGTGTCTATTAGATGCATGTCCCATGGCTGTACTGGGCACACAGAGTTTTCATAGGTTCTTGGTTAGACAGGATTTTGCCCTGAGATGGATTATACCTTATGTCTCACCTATATCTGATTTAGATGATATTTAGTTGAGACTTTGGACTTTAGAATTGATGCTGGAACAAATTAAAACCTTTGGATCTATTGGAACATACTAAATATATTTTGCATGCATTTGGGGTACTGTGGACTGAATCGTCTCTCCCCAACTTCATATGTTGAAGTGCTGACTCCATGTGATATTACCTGGAGATGGGGCCTCTGGGAGGTCATGAGGGGAGAGACCACGTGACAGAATCAGTGATGTTGTTAGAAGAGACGCCAGAGAACTTGACACTCCCACCCCCATCCCACCCCTGACTAGCACGGGACACAGCAAGGAGGCTCCTGTCTGCAGCACAGGGAGAGAGCCCTCACCTTGACATTCCCACCACCCCTCCACCAGCACAGGACACAGCAAGGA
>NW_003852461.1:9298162-9300253 GCF_000181295.1 Otolemur garnettii | reverse complement strand
AAAAAAAAAGAATACTGCTGGCATTAAAAGTGCTATAGAAGTGGCTGTTGTTATGTCATTGCTTTTGCCACTGCTTATTAGAGTGTTTTTGTTGTTATTATGTGTGGGTGTGAGATAGGACCTCACTTTGTCACCTGGGCCAGAGTGTAGTGGTGTCATCATAGTTTGCTACAACCTCAGACTCCTGGGCTCAAGTGGTCCTCCTGCCTCAACTTCCGAGTAGGGGGGACCATGGATAGGCTTGTGCCACCATCCCTGGCTGATCTTTCTGTTTTTTATAGAGATGGGGGGGGGTCTCACTTTTACTTGGGCCTTATTAGAGTGTTTTAAGATAGCAGTTATTTCTTTAGCATGCGTCAGAATTACCTAAAGAGGCTGGGCACAGTGGCTCACGCCTGTAATTCCAGCACTCTGGGAGGCCAAGACGACAGATTCCTTGAGCTCAGGAGTTTGAGAACAGGCTGAACAAGAATGAGGCCCCATCTCTACTAAAAATAGAAAAATTAGCTTGGTGTTGTGGCAGGTGTCCATAGTCCCAGCTACTGGGGAGGCTGAGGCAGGAAGATCTCTTGAGCTCAGAAGTTTGGGGTAGTTGTGAGCTATGATGCCACGGCATTCTGCCCAGGGCAACAGACCTGTCTCAAAAAACAAAAAGAAATTATTAAAGAGTGTATTGTAACACCAGTTGTTGAAGCTTATTTCTGGTGTTTCTGAGCAGTAGGTCTGGGGCCTTGAGTATTTATGTTTCTGCCATTCCCAGATGACGTTTATGCTGAGAAGTGTGTGTGCATATCTTGTGTATTTATTGTCTTCTTCTGAAAACAAGTGTTTCAGATTAGAAAAGCTAACGCTGTTTCTTGCTTTGATAGGTTTCGGTTTCAGCTTACTCTACCACCTTTAAAAAAAAATGTTTCAAACCCCCTAGTATTTGCCTCAGGAGAGATATTGAATTTCTTGCCTGTTTTGTTTTGAAATTGTAACAGGAAACTGACTTTATTCTTTTCTACACGTTACAAAGATAGAAAGATGGGAAAGAAATCCTTCATATTTTCTGTTTTTTCTGGTTTTGCTATGTCTGTCTACTTTTTTCATTTAAGGATATTTGTAGTCACTTGTTTGAGCTTTTTTAATGACAATTTGATGTCTCTGTCAGATCCGTCTGACATCTGTGTGATCCTAGTATGGGCGTGTGCCTGATGATTGTCTGTCCTCATTTAAGTTGAGATTTTCCTGGTCGTGGTATGAGATGTGACTCTTGGTTATGTCCTGGACAATCTTATTTAAATATTGTTCCAGCAGTGAGGGAGGGAGGCCTATTCCCGGTAGAGATGAAGGTCCATATTACCCACCTGCCTCCTTTTACTCTCTGGGGTAGGTGGGGTGGGGTGATTCCTTCCTGGGTGAAGGTGGGATTTCAGTCTCCCCAATGGGCCTCTGCTGACGTCTCTGGTTGTGCTCCCTCTTGTCCTCCACTGACCACTGCAATTGGTTGGGGCTTGTTTTCCCCAGGGAGGGACCGGCTTCCAGCGCTGTCTTCTCTGATACCACCCAGTGCATGTTGGGTGGGTTGGGGAGAGGGGCTCCTTATTGCAGCCACCTGTGGGTAGCAGCCATGGCTCCCCACACAGCCCGCGGAGATGGGCATGTGGCCAAGATGTATGCTCTTGTGACTGGCTGGAAATTAATTGTCTTTGGCTGGAGAGAGCAGCCTTTTCTTGGGGCTTTGTCTGTCTTCTTCTTTGGATTTTCTGGGTTACCAGCTTCCTCTACTCCAGTTTATATATGGCAAAAATAAAACCCAAGAAATATTACCTTACGGTTTCTTAACCCCTGAGATTCCTAGGCCATCTACATTCTTCTCCCTTTTAGAGTCTTAATGTTCATTATGTCATGTTTCAGGATTTTATCTGTACATAGCTGGGGGAATAGAGAAAATTTACACATATATGTTTGCTTTTAAAAATTATTCTTGTGAAACAATTTTAATTGACATTAACAGTAGACTTCCTTTGCCTGTGAATATGTTAAAGCCCAAGTAAGACATAATAGGAATGTTTAAAATAAAGACTATGGAATACAGTAGAACCTCCA
>NW_003852461.1:9294719-9297807 GCF_000181295.1 Otolemur garnettii | reverse complement strand
GTGAAAATCAAAACTGCATAAGGGTCTGTAGGAAAATACATGTACATAGAGGATTTAAAATGAAATTTTATGTGTTATTTTATGCATTTTTGCCCCTTGAGCCTTTTGATGCTTTTGTAGACAATATTTATTGATTTTTACATAAGAATGAATTGTAAGTTTTTTACAATGAACAAAAAGATACTTTCACGGTGTTTTTTCTCATGGAGACTGGAATTCATGGTCCGCTTCAGCATCTGTGACATTGTATTTAACACCTTACAGGTTCCTCTACCGGGCATGAAATGGGTCGATAATCACAAAGGTGTTTTTAACGTGGAAGTCGTTGCCGTTTCGTCTATCCATACACAAGTGAGTTTTAATAATTTTCACGGTAACGTTTCCCTTCAATGAATTAGATGAGACGATAGGTGGGCCTAGGCAGGTTACTAATACGCCTGCCACAGTAACAGAGCAAATTTAAACTGAAAAAAAGAATCCTTACTTAATATCAGTAGATTTTTTTTAGTCGCTAATATTTGAAGTGCCTGTTTTATAATAATAAATGAAAATAGATGCGTTTCATTGGAAACGTTATCTGCAAATACCTATATGTCCTCTTTAATATTAATATGAGATGCTAGTCCACAGTTCTTTAGGATTAGAATATTTGCGGTAATACTTACTTAGAGCTTACGTTTGACACTTGTTGTAGGATCCTTACCTTGACAAGTTCTTTGCTCTGGTCAACGCTCTGGATGAACACATGTTCCCCGTCCGAATTGGAGACATGCGAATCATGGAAAATAACTTGGAAAATGAACTGAAGAGCAGCATTTCAGCCCTGAGCTCGTCTCAGTTAGAGCCGGTGGTCAGATTTCTTCATCTTCTGCTGGATAAACTGATCCTGTTAGTTGTCAGACCTCCTGTCATTGCTGGCCAAATAGGTAATTTACTTTTGTTTGGGGATGAGTCATGAAATTCATAACTTGGCATTTCTGACTTTTACTGAAAAGAATGATTCCTCTTTGCTTTCTATAAGGACTTTGTTTAATTTTATGGGATAGAAGCGGGGGAGTGTTATTTACTTGTTTCTAATGCCAGAAAATGATAAAAAATTTTTGTTGATTGTTATAAAACTTCTACTGAAATTATAGAAAGAGATTTAATTATTTACCAAATGTTCATTAAGCACTTACTACATACCGGACACTAGTAGGTGCTGGGTCGATAATCACAAAGGTGTTTTTACACCAGGGCGTGGTTCCTGATGTTAAGGTCTCACAGACTAGTCAAGGAAACAGGTGGACAGGTAGTCACGTCACATTTCACAGGATGCCTAGTTTGTGCCGTCCTTCATCCGCCACCTTCCATTTAATAATCTTCTTTTTTCCTTCATTTGTTCAAAATCATTGGAAGCATCTTTTAAAGCCAACTTTTAAAAGGCAGACTTGGTCACATACTTCTCTAATTAAGATGAGAGCCTTGAAAGGCTCCTAATTCCCTGTGTTTTCATCTGTGTTTTTCTGGAAGGAGAGGTGTTCCTAATTTCCACCCCACTTTTGCCAACAGTTTTTACTCAAATCCTGCAAAGAAGCTGAACTTGGAAAGAAATTTCCACTCACCTGTTAAGAGTTTTTGTGTAAAGCCGTAGCATGAAGGACAGGAGTATTCAGTTTCTTTAGATTGTTTTTAGGGGAGACTTTATAGAGAGAATTCTTTTCTGTTTGTTTGTTCTTGAGACAGAGTCTCACTTTGTTGCCCTCGTTAGAGTGCTGTGGCGTCACAGCTCACAGCAACCTCAGACTCCAGGGCTCAAGCGATTTTCTTGCCTCAGTCTCCCAAGCAGCTGGGACTATAGGTGCCTACCACAACACCCGATGTTTTTGGAAGTGGGGTCTCGCTGTGGCTCAGGCTGGTCTTGAACCTGTTAGCTCAGGCAATCCACCCGCCTCAGCCTCCCAAGGTGCTGGATTACAGCTGTGAGCCACTGCACCCAGCCTATAGAGATAATTCTTGGGTTCTAGTGGTGTCCAACTTGTCTTGTTCTCTGCCGCACGTTGGAAGAGTAAGAATCGTCTTAGGACACACGTTAAGTGCATAAACACTGACAAAAGCTGATTAGCCAAAAAAAAAAAAAAAAAAAAAAAAGGTGTATGGATACTTTTCGTGATATCCAACACCACAAATAAGCAAAAAGTCCTCCCAAAATCAGCATGTGGTCCACAGGATGGACACCCCTGGTTAAATACTTAAGGATGAATAAGGTTCTCACAGGTAAATATTATTCTAGGGAGGTGAAATGCATGTGTTTATACTTAGTAAAAGGCGAAAGAGAAGAGAAACCAGACTATGTGTGTTTATACTTAGGTAAATGAACTTAGAAATTTGGGAGAGGCATTGAAAGTAATTAATTATAAATTGGGGGATTGATAGAAGTGGAGACGGGGCGTGGGAGAGGAAACAAAACTTCCACAAATCTTTAGGAAATGAAGGCTGTTTTTCTGTAGGGAACTAGTAGCCTTTAAAGCAGGTGTCCTCAAACTACGGCCCGTGGGCCACACGCTGCCCACTTAGGACATTTATCTGGCCCGCTGGGTGTTTTTGCCACCGCTGCCTGTCCTGCTTAGCAGCCAACTCGTCCCGGGGCCTGCAGTCCAGCCCTCCAACAGCCTGAGGGACAGTGAACTGGCCCCCTGTTTAAAAAGCTTGAGGTCACTCAGCTTGTCTGGCAGACAAGCTTGAAACTAGCTCTAGAGTCCCTCTTAGCTATACTGAGAAGTGGCCACTGGTGAAGTTAATGAGAATAGATTTAGTCTAAGTGAAGGTGGGAACAAGAAGACAGGGAATTAAAGAATGAGCAGTGGGTGATGAGAGGAATACAAGAAGCCTCTGCTATTCTTTTAAGAAGTTTAGTTAGAAGAGAAAGCAGGATTGAGCAGGTTACGAGAGTGAAGAGGTTTGAGCATATTTACCTGCTGAGTGATCAGTTGGGAGAAGAGAGAAAAATTTGATAATGGAGTAAGAAAGGGTTCAATTGATGAAGCAAGTCCGTGAGACCAGAGTGAAGGTGGATGGAGCACTCTCACACAGGAGGGAGCACTCACAG
>NW_003852461.1:9271653-9293706 GCF_000181295.1 Otolemur garnettii | reverse complement strand
TCTCACAGGAGGGAGCACTCTCAGGAGACAATGCTGATTTGGGGAAGGAGAGAAAAGCAGTTTCAGAATCTTATAAATTTATAGGAAAACTCAAGGATTTTAGTGCTTTATGTATTTTTTCTGTTAGGGCAACATTTTAAGTTTTAAGAAGAATTCAGATAATCTAGAATACTTATTATGAGAGAAAGGAAAGGGATGAAGCAGGAACTCAGGTCGGGTTGCCGGACTGCACTCAGGGCTCAGCGTCCAGTCTCTCTCCCTGCTGGTTCAGTAGATTAATCTTCCTAAGTGGCTTTTTTATCAGATTTTTCCACTTTGAGGAAAATTTAATTGGCCTCATTATTTGTTCATAAATCCCTGTCCTGATTAAATAAATCGTAGAACCTGAAGTTCTGTTCTTTAACATGGCTGTTCAGTTTACCCATTTATTCAGCATACAATCTGTCAGAATCCCTCTCAAAGTGGACTCGCTGGAATGACTCAGCAGCTTTGCTGGGCCAGGCATTTAAAATACTATACAGTCTTGGCTCGGCGCTCGTAACTCAGTGGTTAGGGCACCAGCCACATACACCGGGACTGGCGGGTTCAAACCCAGTCCAGGCCTGCTAAACAGTAATGACAACTACAACCAAAAAATAGCCAGGCGTTGTGGTGGGGTCTTGTAGTGCCACTTGGGAGACTGAGGTAAGAGAATCACTTAAATCCAATACTTTGAGGTTGCTGTGAGCTGTGACGCCACGGCACTCTACCAAGGGCAACATAGTGAGACTCTGTCTCTAAATAAATAAATAAATAAATAAAATACTATATACAGTCTTACCTCGACCTGTTTTTCTATCCCCCTTTTCCCTTATAATTGTTTTTCAAATTAACTCATTGCAATCAAGTTGCTTATTCGCTACTCAATATTATCTTAAGTTAATATTTTCAATAATCCATTTTTATTAACATTTAAAATTTCTTAAACACACAAGGAATGTGTGCTCATTTTATGCTCTTTAGATTTTCAGAGTCATCTTTAAAATGAGAAACTCCTTCTCAGGATGTTACACAGATAGGTTTCTTTTTGATTTCTTTTTTTTTTTTTTTTATCATGTGCTTTGTATTGTTTTACAAAATAATAGATATTCGTTGGGCAATGCTCTGTTTTTTGCTTACTTGAACCCTTACAATTTTCATGTTAAATTCATAAAAAAAGTTCTCATTTTATTTTAAAAAATATTTTTGGGGCAGTGCCTGTTGCTCAAAGGAGTAGGGTGCTGGCCTCATAACACCAGAGGTGGTGGGTTCAAACCCGGCCTCGGCCAAAAACGGAAAAAAAAAAATTAAAACTGTTTTTGGTTCAACTAATACAAGATGTTAAAATCAGTATCAAATATAATAACAATCTTTATATGTAATCTACTATGTATTATCACTATAAAGCATGATCTTTGTGCAACTTACAATCTAAAAAAGTTAAAAGTATTTTCCCTCTTCTTAAAAGTTAATCTAGGTCAAGCGTCTTTTGAAGCCATGGCATCGATTATAAACCGACTTCACAAAAACCTGGAAGGAAGTCACGATCAGCATGGCAGAAACAGCCTTCTCTCATCCTACATCCATTACGTTTTTCGCCTGCCAAATACTTACCCTAATTCGCCATCACCAGGTATCTGTTCTTTTGACTGTAGGGCTGCCCTTCATCCTGTCTGTGGCAATATTGAGATAGTTCTGTGAGGCATAGTGTGACGGATTCATCCAGTAACAGACATTTATTGAACACCAGCTAAGTAGCATTCACTGGGCTAGTTGCTAGAATTAAAGGGATAAATAAGTTACATTTTTAAGAATTGTTATTTATATAATAACTTTCTTTTTATTTGAATTAGAAATCCTGGTTGAGTTCATTCTTGGAAATGGAAAGTAACTTCTTACGTCTCTAGAAGCGTTTTGTGATTACCTTGTTAAATAGGGACTTTACATTTGTCATTCAGAGAGCTCTCAGGTGTCGAAGAAGGGACACGGTGGCTCAGTAGTTCCCTGAGAACTCTATGAAACCTGCAGTGATATAACAGTGTTTTCTAGGAAAGGTCTGATCTCTTCATGGTCAATAAAATAATAGCCTTTCTGAGTGTTGGAACCCCAAGTAGTTACGTATGTTGTGTGACGTTGGTGGTAAGAGTGGTGGTGGTGGGGGGGCATATCTTAGTTTGAATAGCCCTAAAGTTGCCCGTTAGCTGATGATTATGTCGTACATGCTTTCTAGCCTGCTACGTACTTGTCTTTATTACACTGGTGATAGTGGTAAGTTCCGTTTTCCAGCTGTTGAATTATGTTAACGTTGATAATGGGGACAGATAATTATGGAATTCATTATGGAAACTAGGTATAAGAGTAATCTGACTTTAAGTGTCAGCCCACTTCATTTCGTTACTTCATTGCGGAAAGAGAAGCAGCTGACTCTGACATTCTGGTTCATAAGTTCCTACGTGATTTTTAACATCGCAGTGCACTCCGTGAGATCTGAGTGGGGGAGTGACGTGGTCTCCTCGGGGCGCGTCAGCTCACCCTTCATTCAGCTCACTGTTAGGAGTCCACAGAGTTTGCAAGACATCTTTCTTCCTTGCCGTTTATGACTTGTTAGTTAATTTACACAGCACATAAGATTGTATAAATTAATAAGTTAATAGGTAGTATCATTTACTAATATGACATTCAGAGAGAATTCTGTAAGTTATAAAATGGAAAAAGGTTATGAATATAATTGCTGGATATTTTTGTGTTCATGAAATATAGTTGAAAGATGATTTTTATCTTTAGTTTTTTGTATGTATATCACAGAGATGTCATTTTGTTATTGTTCACATCATCACTAGTGAAGACAGAGAAATAAAGCACGGTCTCAGTGAAGAGAAGCCAGCAGTAAACTTTGGCTTTTCCTCTAATGACTGTGTATCGGGCAGAGTAGACGGGTGGGAAACAGGAAAAGCTGGAGCATTTTGGGTCCTAGATACACTAATATCTAAGTGAAGGTGTGTGCATGTGCCTGTTTCCTATTAATTTTGTTTTTTATTGCACATATAGTATATAATCATAGAAACATTGACAAGATAGTGATTTTATTTATGATTCATATGGTTTAATAAGCTAGGTTTTATAGTTTGCTATAAACTATCTTTGTGTAGCTGTCATTAGTTCTTGGATGTTTTTATTTATTTTGTCATGTATAGAATTTATTTTTAAATTTTGTTTATTTGTTATTGCAAATCAATAATTTATAATTATATAAGGTTATGGGGTACAAAGTGGTGTTATAATCCATTTATACAATGTGGAATAATTACGTCAAACTAGTTGACATCTCTGTCACCTCAAACATTTATCATTTTTGTGGTAAGAACATTTGAAATTTACTCTCTTAGCAATTTTGAAGTAATGCGTAGAATTTTTCATGTAAAAAAACAAATACAATTCATGATCTTTGTGGAATTTTGTAAAGTGGCAGAGGTTTTTTCCAGGGCCTTTCCTAACTAATTTTTTTGTTGTTGTTTAATTCTGTGCTGTTGTAAATGCATCACTAGGTCCTGGGGGTTTGGGAGGATCAGTGCATTACGCCACGATGGCTAGATCTGCTGTGAGACCTGCAAGCCTTAATTTAAACCGTTCCCGGAGCCTTAGTAATAGTAACCCAGACATATCTGGGACCCCCACCTCACCTGATGATGAAGTTCGCTCAATCATTGGCAGTAAGGTAAACTGAACATACGTGTTAGTAAATTTGGTTTTCATTTTATGAGCAAATGAGAAAGCAATGGATTAAATTTCTTTAATCTGAATTTTGAGATGAATGTGAGTCAGGAATAAGGAAGAAATTGTCTGTTTCTGTTTTATCAGTAAGCACTGTTTTAGGTTTCTATTAAATATGTATGCTGTTCCAAACTGGTTTGGGTACTCTGCTAAAAAAAAAAAAATCTGCCAAATTCTAAAATGTGTATGGGATGACTGGTTACCTGTAATTTACTCTTGTTGGGTGTCTGATGCTCCATCGTGTGAAAAACGGCTAACCTGACCTCCGTAGAATGAAAGGAGACCTGTGTGACTGCCGTATGTGAAGAGACGTGTCATCAATTGAAGTCTGAACCCCCTTTCTCAAAAAATAGCCAGAAGGGTTCTTAGCCTTCACTGGTCATAGAGCTGCATTTTACATGAAATTGTATGTAAGGTACACCAGGATCAGAAAAGTGTGACTTACTTAGTAATTAATGATTATCCCAGACAACGAAGGAGAGGGGCCAGCTTGTATGAGATTCTGTTATATTTTATTCAAAACATCCACCTTTATTACACCCCCAGAATACGTAAGGCATGAGTGATTATTGCCTTTCTATAGATAAAATGCAAAAATAACCAGAAGTTTAGGCAAGCAGAGTAAAAAAACAGGAAGACTGAAGCCAAGAAATTACTTTATGTCTTGTTTTGGCCAAACTCTTTCAAACTTACTTTTTGCTGTTGGAGAGATGAAAATATTCTTACAGAGTCATAGCCAACTTTGGGGGGAGATTTTAGACTGTTAACTAGGAAAGGAAGAATAAATAAGCATGTTCAGGGCAGGGATATCCCACCTGCGGGCTGCAGCCACATGTGGATTTTTTGAGGTCTGTTTTACTTATTTGTGGTGTTAGATTGCAAAAGGTAACACTTGGAACTTTTTCTTTTTTTGCTCATCAGCTATTGTTAGTGTTTGTTTCTTTACTGTGTGGCCCAGAACAAGTTTTATTTCTCCAGTGTGTGGAAAGGCTGGACACCCTTGCATCTGTATATTAGCCTGAACTATAATAGAACTTCTAAAGGTCTGAGTTGCTTTAAGTGAAATTCTTGAACATTGATCAGAAACAAAACTGTTCTTTTTTTTCTTTTAATTTCGGGTTATTATGAGGGTATAGCAACTACGTCACAATATATGAATTTGTTAGGTAGAGGCCATCTTGTAGCTGTGTCCTGCACCCAAAAAGTGTGCCATACACCCCTACATTGTGCCCATTAAGTGGGAGCATGCCCAGGCCCCCTTCCTCTCCCCTCCTCCCTCCTTTCTTCCCCCTCCCCCTAACTTGAATTGAATTGAGTTTTACTCCTATGTGGGCATAAATTAGACCATCTACTGGCTTCAAAATAAAACGAACGCATTGGATATTTGCTTGTCCATTCTTGAGACACTTTACGAAGAAGAATATGTTTTATCTCCATCCAGGTTAATACAAAAGAGGCAAAATTTCCATCTTTTTTAACGGCTGAATAGAGTTTGTTAATCCATTGCTGAGTTGACGAGCATGTAGGTTGTTTCCGCATCTTGACAGTTGTACATTGAGCTGTGATAAACAATCTAGTGCAAATGTCCTTATGATAAAAGGATTTTTTTCCTTCTGGGTAAATGTCTTCCCCAGAAGTGGGATTGTGGGCTCCAATGGGAGGCCGAATTTGAATTCTCTGAGGATTCTCCATACTTCTATCCAAAGAGGCTGTATTAGTTTGCAGTCCCATCACCAGTATAAAAATGTTTCCCTCTCTCTCCACACCCAGGCCACCATCGACAATTCTGGGACTTTGTGTGTGATGTGGGCTATTCTCACTGGGGTTCAGCCATATCTCAGGACGATTTTGATTGCATTTCCTGATGACTAGGGATGATGAGCATTTTTTCACATGCCTGTATACCATTTATCTGTCTTCCTCAGAGAAAGTTCTGTTCCTATCTTTTGCCTAGTGTTAAATGGGATTGTTTGTTCTTTTTTTGTTGATTAATTTGAGTTCTCTATAGATCCTAGTTATCAAGCCTTTGTCAGATGTGTAACATGCAGATATCTTTTCCTATTCTGAAGGTTGTCTATTTGCTTTAATTGTTGTGTGCTTAGCTGTGCAGAAACTTTTCAGTTTAAGTCCCATTTGTTCATTTTTGTTGTTGTTATGAAGAAAGTCTTCTTCATAAAATCTTCCCCCAGCCTGATGTCCTCAAGAGCTCTTCCCCACACTTTCTTCTACAAGTATTATCATTTCATATCTTAGATTTAAATATTGAGTCGATTTTTGTAAGTTGTGAAAGGTGCAGGTCCAGTTTCAGTCTTTTACATGTGGTTGTCCAGTTCTCCCAGCACCATTTATTGAATTAGGGATTCTTTCCCCTACTGTATGCTTTTCTTTGGTTTATCAAAGATCAGATGGCTATAAGAGACTGGTTTCATTTCTTGGTTTCTATTCAGTTCCACATGTCTGTGCCTCTATTATTGTGCCAATACTGTGCTAGTTGGATCACTGTGGACTATAGTACAGCCTGAAGTCTGGCAGAGTGATGCTTCCGGCTTTGTTTTTATTCCTAAATATTGCCTTAGCTATATGGGTTTTTTTTTTTTTCTGAATCTCTCTTCTGAAATGAAGAACTATTTTTTTCCAGTTTTTCAAAGTATGATATTAGTATTTTAATGGAGATTGCATTGAATCTGTAGACTACTTTGGGTAGTATACACATTTTAACAATGTTGATTCTTCCCAGCCTGGTATATTCCATTTGTTAATGTCTTCTCCTATTTCTTTTCTTAGAGTTTCATAATTCTCTTTGTAGCAGTCCTTCACCTCTTTTGTTAGGTACATTACAAGGTATTTCATTTTCTTCAAAGCTAATGTGAAGGGAATTGTGTCTTAGATTAGCTTCTCAACTTGGCTGTTTTTGGTGTATATACAGGATACTAATTTATGGACAATTGATTTTATACTGAGACATTACTATATTGATCACTTTCACTTCATTATGTTTATCTTTTTGAAGAATAAACTTTTTGCTTTATTAATGTTTCAAATGATTCTTTTGTTTTCAATGTCAGTGCTTGATATTGATCTGTTGAAGAGATCTGTTTCTTCCTGGTTAAGTCTATGGAGATGGTGTGATTCCAGGTATTGGTCCATTTCCTCCTTATTTCAGATTGTTTCTTGTAGTAGTCAGAGATAATCGCTTGTATCTGTGGTATCTGTTGTTACTTCCCATTTTTTTTATTTCTTACTGAGGTGTTAGAGATTTTACTTTTCTGTTTCTAGTTCATCTGGCCAAAGGTTTGTTGATTATGTTTATCTTTTCAAAGAACCAACTTAATGTTTTGAATGATTCTTTTGTTTTCAATTTCATTTATTTATGATTTAATGTTGGTTATTTCTTTTCTTCTGCTAGGTTTGGGATTGGATTGCTCTTCCATTTCCTTAAGATGATTCATTAGGCTATTGATATGCTCTCTTTCTGGTTTTTTGGATATAGGCTTCTAATGCAATAAATTTCCCTCTTATGACTGCTGACCAGTATCCTACATGTTTGAGTAACTTGTAGCTTCGTTGTTGTTATGTTTAAGGAATTTAACAGTTTCCTTCCATATCTCTTTTTTGACCCAACTGTCATTCAGCATAAGGTTGTTTAATTTCCATGACTTTGTATGGAGATGAAAATTTTTGCTGAAGTTGAGTTCTACCTTAATAACCTTATGGTCTGAGAAGATTTACAAGGTGTCATTTCAATTCTTTTATTTTTTTTGAGGTTTGCTTTGTATCCTAGGATATGATATATTTTGGTTTACAAGAAGAACATATATGCCTTAGCTTTGGGATGATATGTTCTGTATATGTCTGTTAAGCCTATTTGTCTTAGGATCACATTTAAGTCCCTTGTATCTGTGTTTAGTTTCTGTGTAGAGAATCTGTCTAGTTCTGTCAGAGGGGTGTTAAAGTCCCCAGGTATTATTATATTATTGGATATCATATTGCTCAGACTAATCAAGGTCTGTTTCATAAATCTGAGAGCATTTAAGTTGGGTGCATAAATATTTAGAATTGAAATGTCCTCTTGTTATAGTGTTTCCTTGACCAGTATAAAGTGACCATCTTTGTTTTTCTTAACTTTAGTTGCTTTAAATCCACTTGTATTTGAAAATAAGATTGTGACCCATTCTTATTTCAATTTCCATTTGTCTGAAAAAATATTTTCTATCCATTTACCCTGGGTCTTGTTTTATCCTTCAACGTTAGATGTATTTCCTGTAGATAGCATTCGGATGGCCTGTGCTTTTTTATCCAATAGGAGAGCCTGTGCCTCTTCAGTGGAGAATTTAAGCCATTTACATTTATTAAGAGTATTGATAAGTGTGGTGGACTTCTGTTCATCTTATTTTGTGAATATCTGTTGCTTAGTTTTATCCTTTGCACCTTTGTGGAACCCAGATTTTGTCCTTTAGCTTCTGGGTGTTTACTTTTCTGGTGGTCTATTATGATCATCAGTGTGGAGAATAGGTCTAAGTATTTCCTATACAGCAGGTCTTGTGTGGTCAGTTTCCTCAGTGTTTTTGCATATTAGTAAAAGATTTGATTTCTTCATCAATTTTGAAGCTTATTTTAGCAGGATGCAGAATTCTGGGCTAAAAATTGTTTAAGAAGATTAAAGGTAGGTGACTATTCTCTTTTGTCTTGGAAAATTTCAGCTGAAAAGTCTACTGTCACTCTGATGGATCTGCCGTTGTAGGTCAAGTTATGCTTACTCCTGACTGCTTACAAAATTTTCTCTTTGTGTTGACTTTGGATAGGTTCATTGCAATGTGTCTTGCAAATGCTCTATTTGTATTGAGACTATCTAGGGTTCTGTATCCCTCTAAAATGAGTGTTTTGGAATCTTTAATGAACCTTTGGAAATTTTCATTTATGATATCATCTAATAGGGCTTCCATCCCTTTAGTTCATTCTTCTTCCCTTTCACAGATTCCTATACTTCATATGTTTGAATGCTTTGTGAAGTCCCATAATTCTCTGAGCGATTTTTCTGCTTTCTCTCCCTTGTTTTCTGCATCTTTAGCTGCCGTGGTTAGCTCAAGAGCTTTATCCTCTACTGAGTATCTTTCTTCTCCATGGTCTAATCTATTAGTGATACTTTCTTTTTTTCTTTTTTTTTTTTTTTTTTTGAGACAGAGCCTCAAGCTGTCCCCCTGGGCAGAGTGCCGTGGCATTACAGCTCACAGCAACCTCCAACTCCTGGGCTCAAGCGAGTCTCCTGCCTCCGCCTCCCAAGTAGCTGGGACCACAGGTGCTCGCCACAACGCCCGGCTATTTTTTGGTTGCAGCTGTCATTGTTGTTTGGCGGGTCCGGGCTGGGGATTTGAACCCGCCACCTTAGGTGTACGTGGCTGGCGCCTTAGCCGGTTGAGCTATAGGCGCCAAGCCATTAGTGATACTTTCTACTGCATGTTTAAGTTCCCTAATTGACGCCTTCATTTCCTTAACCTCTGCCACATCCTTTTTATATTCTTCATATCTTTCATTCATTTTTTTTGGTTCTGTTTTTTCACTTTCTCTTCAATTCCCTTTATCACCTATGCCATCTATATATTTAAATTCCCTTTCTGTCATTTCCAGTAATTTTTTTTTTTGTAGGTGGAATTCTCTCCAGTTGCTCCTCATGGTTCCTTGGTGGGGGTTGCTCTGTTCTGGTTTTTCATGTTGCCAGAATTTTTCTCTTGGTCCATCCTCATGTGTGTTTTCTTCTTGTTCACTTCCTTCCCATACTTCTTAACTACCTCCTTCACTTTAAATTAAACCTTTCCCCAGAGCTTAGGTGTTGAAGTGGCCTTTTGTATGTATAAGGCCAAAAAGAAGGGAAGGGTAAAGAACAAGAATAGAGAAAGAAAAGTAAAGGATAAAGAGGGAAAAAAAGAAAGATGCATCGAAGGGAAGCAGAGAAAAAGGACAGAAAGAGAAACAGAGCGACAGGAGAAATGCTTGGCAGAGAGGCCTTTGGGTCTGGGCTAGGTGGGTCTCCTAAAGTCAGGAGCTCCTTACCACCCTGGGGAAAAAGCAAGACCTCTCCTCCTGCCAAATATAGAAGAAAAAAAATAAGCAGTATGTGTCAAGGGGTCCCTCCCAATACTGTCTTTTCTAAGGCCAAAGCTAGAAGGAAACCTCAGCCTGTGAGCTTGTGACATTGTGACCTCCTTAAGGCAGATGCATGTTGTGTGCCCACAGCATTCAGAGAAAAGAAGAACATAAAAATTAAGGAAAATGGCCAGGCAAAGTAGCTCACACTTATAATCCTAGCACTCTGGGAGGCCAAGGCAAGTGGATTTCCTGAGCTCAGGAGTTTGAGACCAGCCTGAGCAAGGTGGAGACCCTGTTTCTATAAAATAGCTGGGTGTTGTGCTGGGTGCCTGTAGTCCCAGCTATTTGGGAGGCTGAGGCAAGGGGATTGCTTGAGCCCAAGAGTTTGAAGTTGCTGTGAACTAGGATGCCACAGCACTCTACCCAAAGTGAAATTTTATCTCAAAAATATAAAAAGAAATAAAAATAAAGAAAAGAAAAACTACAGGTACATATGATAAAGAAATGAATGATATGTCTCAGTTCTTGTATGAGAAATGTACGTGAGAAAGATGAGAAAAGAAGAGACATCTAAAAGGTGGAAGAAAGAAGAAAAGTAAAAAGAGGAAGAAAGAATAAAACGGGGCTGAAAAACCATAACAAAAATGAAGGAACCGGCTCAGCACCTGTGGCTCAAGCGGCTAAGGCGCCAGCCACATATACCTGAGCTGGCGGGTTTGAATCCAGCCTGAGCCCACCAAACAACAATGATGGCTGCAACCAAAAAATAGCCGGGTGTTGTAGTGGGCGCCTGTGGTCCCAGCTACTTGGGAGGCTGAGGCAGGAGACTCGCTTGAGCCCAGGAGTTGGAGGTTGCTGTGAGCTGTGGTGCTACGGCACTCTACCCAGGGGGACAGCTTGAGGCTCTGTCTCAAAATAAAAAAAGAAGGAACCTTTGGGATTGAAGAAAGTAACAATGATAAAATAAAAATACAACCCTACAAAACCAAACCAAACAAAAAATAACAAGAACAAAACAATGAAAAAGAGAAAAATAGTAAGAAAAAAATTGGGGAAAGGAGCAAAAATGAACTAAATAAATAAATATATACTTATATATAGCAATATATTGATTGCCTGGAGACCAGGTAGTGCTGTTAGGAGATGGAGAACTCATGCGCTGCTTTTTCTGTGTATACGATATGGGCCAGAAGCCTCTCCCTAATTGCAGAGGAGATTCAGTCCTGTCTTCTTGACTTACTTGCCCTCATTCAGGGCCTGGTTACTTCATCAATATTCAGTCCCCATGGGACTGGTGTCCCAAGGTTCTTCCATGTCAAACAGTGCCTCCTGCCTACAAAGTGGACCTGCTGGGGGTTCAGGGTTTGCTCAGCTTACCTCAAGGATGGCTGCCCAAGCTCAGCAGGTGCGTCTGAGCCGCTGTGCACTAGGACCCCATGTCTTGTTCCTCTAGGGCAGCCCTCCCTGCTAGTAGCTAAGTGATTAGAAGGTCTATCCCACTTGGTATTCAGTCCCAGCCTCCCAACGCTGTTCAAGTCCACTCATGCGTTTAAGCTTTCTAAGGCAGCTTTGGCAGCTATTTAGTCCAAAATCAAAAACTGAAAGACAGCCCTTTCCTGTCCCCAGTTCTCCATGTGAGGACTGGTGGATTGGCCCTCTCCTGCCCATGTGCAAACCCTTGCCTTCTGTGCTAGTTTTCCTGAGTTCTAGACCTCCTCACTGGCTGCTGGAATCCACCACTGCGTCACTGTGCCCTTGCAGTGATGTCCTCGGGTAAGTTTCCCCAGCACAGGTGGCTGGAGTTCTTATTCCCCTATCTCTCTCCATGGGGGGCTAGTAAGGAGAAGTTTCAAATCCACCATCTTGCTTTGCCTACCCCCCAGCTATTCTTATAGTTCTTATAGTTATAGAAATATATATAATTCATAGAGTTATAGAAATTTTACTTTCAGGAACTTTTAATTAATTTTAATTTAGATTAATGATGTTAGACATTCACATTTCTTGTATGATACATTAATATTTGGTAGATTTTTCAACTCAATTTTTATTAAATTATAATTATACATTTATGGAATACAATATGACGATTTGAAATACAATGTGCAATGCTTAAATCAAACTAATAAACATAACCATCACCTTACTTATTTTTGTGGCATGACATTTATAATACACTCTTAGTTGTTTTGAAATCTATCCTTGTGTTGTGTACAATAGGTGAGATCCCACCAAATACCCTCCGTCCACTCACCCTCTCCATTCCCCTCCCTTCCCCTTCCTCTCCCCTCTTTCTTTCTGGGCTATCTTTGCGTTCAATCATACTATGAAACCAATATATAAACCACTTACACACAGTGGTGTGTGTACATAGTAGTATTGAGTACATTGGATACTTTTTTCCCCTCCATTTTTGAGATACTTTACTAAGAAGAATATTTTCTAGCTCCATCCAGGCAAACATAAAAGATGTAAAGTCTCCCTCTTTTCTTTTGGCTACATAGTATTCCATGGTGTACATTTACACCACAGGCATTTAGGCTGCTTCTATGACTTGGCTATTGTGAATTGAGCTGCAATAAACATTCTGGTGCAAATGTCTTTGTTGTAAAATGAGTTTTGTTCATCTGGGTAGATGCCTAGTAATGATATTGCAGGATCAAATGGTAGGTCAACTTTTAGTTCGTTGAGAATTCTTTTCTTTCAAAAAAGGCTGTATTAGTCTGCACTCCTTCCGGCATTGTAGAAGTGTTTCTTTCTCTGCACATTTCATGCCAGCATCTGCAGTTTGGGGATTTTGTGATGTGGGATAACCTTACTGGAGTTAGGTAATATCTCAACATGGTTTTGATTGTCATTTCTCTGTCGATTAAAGATGATGAGCATTTTTAAATGTATTTCTAGGCTATACACCTGTCATCTTCAGGGAAGCTTCTGTTCAAGTCTCTTGCCCAGAAGGAAATGGGCTTGTTTGTTCTTTTCTTATTGATTAGTTTGAGTTCTCTGTGGATTCTAGTTATCAGACCTTTTTGGAAACATAACCTGCAAAAATCTTCCCCCTTTCTGAAGACTGTCTGCTTTACACACAGTGCCCTTAGCTTTTTCGCTTAATCAGCTCCCAGTAGTATATCTTTGGTGTTGCTTCAATTGCCAAGAGTGTCCTCTTCATAAAATATTTTCCCAGGCCAATATCTTCAGGTATTTTCCCTGCACTCTCTTACAGTATTTTTATAGTTTCCTGTCTTAAGTTTAAATCTTTTATCCAGTGAAAATCAATTTTTGTTAGTGGTGAAAGATGAGGACCCAGTTTCAGTCTTCTATGAGTAGCTAGCCAGTTCTCCCAGCACCGTTTGTTAAAAAGGGAATCTTTTCCCCAATGCATGTTTTTGTTAGGCTTATCAAAGATCAAATAATGATATGTGGTTGGATTCATCTCTTGGTTCTCTATTCTGTTCCACATATCTACATCTCTATTTTTGTGCCAGTACCATGCTGTTTTGATCGCTATTGATTTATAGTATAATCTGAAGTCTGGTAACCTTATGCCTCTAGATTTGTTCTTATTTCTAAGTAATGTATTTGCTGTTTGAAGTTTTTTCTGATAACATATAAAACTAAGTACTGTATTTTTAAGTTCTTTATAGTATGAGATTGGTACTTTGATAGGGATTGCATTAAATCTGTAGATTGCTTTGGGTAGTATGGACATTGTAAGAATATTGATTCTTCCCAGCCATGAGAATGGTATGTTTTTCCATTTGTTAACATCTTCAGCTATTTCTTTTCTCAGGGTTTCATAGTTCTCTTTATGGAGATCTTTCACGTCCTTTGTTAGAGAAATTCCCAGGTATTTCATCTTCTTTGGCACAACTGTAAAAGGGATAGAGTCCTTGACCATATTTTCAGCTTAACTATTGTTGGCATATATAAAAGCTACTGATTTGTAAGTATTGACTTTGTATCCTGAGACACTGCCGTATTTCTTGATCACTTCTAAGAGCTTTGTAGTTGAGTCTCTGGGGTTTTACAGGTATAAAATCATATCATTTGCAAAGAGTGAGAGTTTGGCCTCCTCTGACCCCATTTGAATATCCTTCATTGCCTTTTCTTGACTGATTGCAATGGCTAAGGGGGTGGGTCCTCCTCATAAAATATTGTAAAGGCTAGAGTGGCAGGGGGGTGGAAGTGCTGACGCCTCTGGACTGACTCCTTGGTAGAATATACCCTCGTGACCCCATTGCCTCTCTGCTGCCGGCAAACCTGCTGGGCTGGAGTCTTGGCCCCTCCTGTGAACAGCAGAGTTGGGGGGCACCATCAACATCAGAGCCAGCACCTCCTCCCCACCGTACACCACCCCTGGCAACCCCAAGTGTGCAAAGGCTGGTTTTAGTAAGCAACAGAGTCAGAGAAGTGCGCCTCCAAATTCAGACCAGAGGCGTCAGTACTTCATCCACCTCTGCACACCATCGTGTCATACCGCTCTCTCCCACACGGTCAGCATCTCTCCTCCCCCCACCCCCGATCCCCGCACACCACCATGCACAACCCCAAGGGGCTGAAGCCTGGTTCCTTCATGTCAGCAATGGGATCAGGGAAGTATACCTCCAAATTCGGACCAGAGGCATCAGCACTTCCGCCCGCTGCTGCACACCATCACGGCACCTTTCTCTCACTGCCACCGGCAACCCCAAGGGGCTGAAGTCTGGTGGGCAGCGGGCTCAGGGAAGTGCACCGGCAAGGTCTGACCCAGGGCGTGAGCACCTCCACAGCACAGCATGTCTCTGTCCCACATGCCCCTCTCTCCCTGTACTCCTCAACTTCCACTCAAGTCACCATTTCCGTGCTGCTGTCCAGCGGCCCCATGACACCCAGGCCTCTCAGGAATTGCCAAACACTCTGGGCTCTGCAGGGGGCAGGCCTACAGTCCACTAGGCAAGGTGGAAAGTGCGGACAGGGAATTGCAGTGAAGTTATTTGTTCAATTTTATGCCAGCTGGATGATGCCTAGGCTCAAGAGTGGGAGGTCCCTGGAGAAGGAGCCTGGCGTTTAGCAGCTCTCTCCAGTAGAATAAAATGAGAGCTCTTTGTTCCCTGCTCGCTCGCAGAGAGCACAGAACAAGCCTCTCTCTTGGGGCAGGGGTCTCTCGTCCTCTTGGACCTGGAATTTGTTTTCTTGGAGTTGCAGCCTCTACAGAGATAATGTGCCCTCATCGATCTTCTTTCTTAGCTCAGCTCCCCACCTTCAGCTTCATTGAGTCCACTCTGTCCATTTTCTCTCCCTCTGGACAAGGCCTCTGTCAGAAGTTGCCTCTAGTTACTCCTGTTTCTCATTTGATCTATCATCTAATGTCAGGATTCAGAACAAAGAGGTCTATACATAAGAATGTCTTGGCTCGGTACCTGTGGCTCAAGTGGCTGAGGCACCAGCCACGTACACCTGAGCTGCCGGATTTGAATCCAGCCCGGCCCGCCAAACAACAATGATGGCTACAACCAAAAAATGGCCAGGCGTTGTGGCGGGTGCCTGTGGTCCCAGCTACTTGGGAGGCAGAGGCAGGAGACTCGCTTGAGCCCAGGAGTTGGAGGTTGCTGTGAGCTGTGATGCCACAGTACTCTACCCAGGGGGACAGCTTGAGGCTCTGTCTCAAAAAGAATGTCTTTTTGCCATTTTAAAGAAATTTATTAAATGGGACAGAATGATTTTTAAAACATATATACATACACATTCCTTTTACATATATATAATGTATATAAACTAATTTCTGTGAAAGTCAAAGATGAGAGTTTATTAGCTGGACATGGTGGCTCATCCCTTACTCCTAGCACTCTGGGAGGCTGAAGTGGGAGGACTGCTTGAGGTGAGGAACTTGAGACCAGCCTGAGCAAGAGCGAGACCCTGTCTCTACTGGGTGTTGTGATGGGCGCCTGTAGTCCCACCTACTTGGAAGGCTGAGAGAGGAGGATTGCCTGAGCTCTGGAGTTTGAGGACGCTTTGATCTAGGCTCCAGGCCAGGACACTCTGGTCTAGATAGCAGAGTGAGACTCTGTCTTTAAAGAAAAAGGTGAGAGTTTCCAATCAAGTTTTATTTAAATGGTTCTTATGTTGTTTTCTCTTTTCATGGCAAAATATTAAACATGAAATCCTAAATTTCATGTTGGATCATCATTGAATCAGCATCTCTAACAATAATGATTAAAACTGTATCTCAGAATTTTAAGGAATCTGAAGTTTATAGCCACTCTTCATTTAGTCCTATTTTATTGGCCTGGCAATTCCAGAAACTCTCCTCCTCTAGTGACCTGGCCTTCCACCCTGCCTCAGGCGTGGACTCACATTGGAATTCATTACCAATAACTTCAACTTTTAATCTCAAATCAGTTTCATTCAACTTGTTCTCTCTAATCTCCGACTGTCCTCTCAGTACCCCAACTCCCACAGTTTCTCTCCTCTGCAGCCTCTAATCTTTCAACGCTAGGACCTTTTCTGCACTTCACTCCCTTACTATACTGATGTCTGGGCCTCAGCAATGATGGCTTTTTGTTTGAGGAAGGGGCCTGCACCTTTGCTGTGCAGTGCGGGGGCTCAGCAGGTGCACTGACGCTCAGACAGAGCTGACGGCTGCTGTCTCCACTCTTTCCTCTTCACCTGTCCCTCCTCTGGGGCTTTCTGGTTTAGTCCATATTCAGGTTCTGATACACTTCACTCATCTTGTGTTGCCTTTGTTATTCTTAACCCGTGAATCCTTTAAAAATTTTGTACAACCTGCCCCAGTTGCAATCAGCAGATTCTCGGGTTCTCATCCTAGATTACAGATTCCTAATCAGGATTTCTGGAGTAGGGCCCCGAATCTGAATTTTATAAAGCTTCTCAAGTGATTGTAATGATCAGTTGGGTTTAGGAAGTGAGAGTAAAGCGTCTGTTCCCTTCACCTGGAATCATAGCAGCCCTTTCAGAGCCAGACAGACATAATTCACTCCTGGTCATACATATTAGTAGCATATTAAAGAAACTTCAAATTAATGAAGTGAGGGTGACAATATAATTTCTGTACATAGCCCACGTACAATGTTTTTCCTTATGATATTTTAATAAAATAGTATCTCATTAGGTTTAATTACAATAAAACTGAACCCAGCCCCACGTGTACTGTCTTCATTAGGAACAAGTGAATATTAGATTTTTTTCTTAAGTTTTTACTTAATTCTTCCTGTCTCTAAAAGAGAGTGGAAGGGGAGGCTAGGCCAAGTAGATTATGAAATGCCACTACATGCAGCTGTCCGTTGATGGGAGATGGAGTGAAATTAAGCCTTTTATCAAATAAGTGAGTGTTTTTCTTCCATTTTTTTCTTTAAACCTCAGAGGAAATTATCTGTAGCTAACCTGTACAGTCTTTAAAGAGAGTTTGGAGTTTGTGATGCTGTAGGAACTTGAGTTGTTGGTACGTCAAGAGGTATCCCTTAACATAAACAGAAATTACCTTTAAATACTCTGTTGAATGTTCTTGGTGACTTTTTACAGAATTAGGTTATTTAATAAGATAATTTTACTGAACTAATACTCTGTAAGTGCCTAAAAATTTTGGTTGCTTTAACAGTACTAATTAAAAACGTGTTTGCATCGGAAGGTCTGGGTTTCACTAAGAATGATTTGTAGCATGCAACGTGTAATATTTCTTCCCTCTCCAACCGCTTTCTGTTGTATGCTCAGGGTTTAGATCGCTCCAATTCCTGGGTTAACACTGGTGGTCCCAAAGCTGCCCCATGGGGATCCGACCCCAGCCCAAGTGCAGAACCAACACAGGTGGTGTTTCCGTTGGAGGCTTCTTTGTTGGCTGCTGATGTTTTCCGTAGCTCATTACTTTTTAGCATATACTGTGATTTCAGTGGCTTGCTTCAAAGTGTGTATTTTTGTTTACTTAGCACATTACCATCTACGATGCATGATACCACCGAGTGTGTGCCCGTAATGCTCTCCTCCCTGCCTCCTGTCCCCCCACCCCCCATGCCCCTGTTGGTGTTTCAGTGTCTGCTGCTCCTGAACTTGATGGTTTTCTAGCAGTTTCTTCTTTAGAGGTAGCACATCCTTACCAGGAATTAAAAAAAAAAAAAATTATGTGTAAAAAAACCAGCGTTTTCCATTTGCTTCGGTTTAAAGCAGTGGTTCTCCACCTGTGGGTTGCGACCCACAGGAACTGTATTAAAGGGTCGCGGCATCAGGAAGGTTGAGGACCACTGGTTTGAAGTGTTGTACCGTTTCATTTAGCATTTCTTATCTTGTTATTTTCTTCATAATCATTGACTAGAAAGCCTGATGATAAGTTGAAATTAAATGTTAACTATGTGTGATCCCCGTGCCATAAGATTAAATTCCAGAAGCAAACGTCCATTTTAATTTGTACCGTGTTGCAAAGTATGAAATTAGATTTTCCTTACTTAAGACTAGTTGCTTGATAGCTAATGTGCATGATACCTCAAAATGTACTTCTCATCTGCGTGCTGGCTTTGGATGAAAATGTTATCCTTGAAGAAGAATTTTAATTCTCTATTTAATATCATAAATTATTTATATTTGATGTAGTATATGACAAACCTGAACAGTGATTTTTGATAAGAGGGAAAAGGTGAAAGAAATCATTCTAAACTTTTTTTTATTTTCTTCAATGAGTACAAAATCCTCGATTTCTTTTCCAAGGTGAGACCAGTTGAGAAGTATGTTTTTAACTGTTTGTTTATTTTTACCAGCTACGTGCATGTGTATAGATCACAGTTAAGTTTCATTCTTTGCAGCACTCAGAATACATGCGTTGTAAAATCATTAAAATATGCATCTTTTTAAAGATTAAAATCACATGGAAGTTTTGATACTTCTAATGTGTTGTCATTAAAGCAGCTTAAAAATGGTGAAAATGAGATAAACACCAAAATAGATGCTTTTCGAAACCCCAAGAAAGCTATTTTAAAATTGTACATAGTCCTTGAGCTGCAAAGCCATCACTGCGGATGTTAATGGTGTCTCGCCATTCACTCATCTCACTCCATAGGCTGTGGATCGGAGTTGTAATCGCATGTCTTCGCACACAGAGACGTCAAGTTTCTTGCAAACATTAACGGGACGCTTACCAACTAAAAAGGTAGATTCATATGAAGACAATGCATAGGGGGGAAAATAATTTCAACAACTGAATAGATACAAGATTTCTTTACATAACAAGATTTCAATTTCAACAACTGAATAGATACAAGATTTCTTTACATAACCAGTGTAAGATATTATAATAATTGCATTGTGTTTAAAAATACATCTGAGGCCAGGCGTAGTGGCTCATGGCCTCTAATCCTAGAATTCTGTAAGGTCAGGGTGGGAGGATTGCTTGAGGTGAAGTGTTCAAGACCAGCCTGAGCAAGAAGGAGACCCCATCTCTATTAAAAGTAGGAAAAATGAGCCAGGCGTGGTGGCACACACCTGTAGTCCCAGCTACTTGGGAAGCTGAGGCAGTAGGATTGCTTGAGCCCCGGAACTTGAGGTTGCTGTGAGCTGTGATGATGCCGTGCACTGTAGCCGAGGTGACAGAGCGAGACTGTCTCAATAATAACCGTGCACTGTAGCCGAGGTGACAGAGCGAGACTGTCTCAATAATAACCGTGCACTGTAGCCGAGGTGACAGAGCGAGACTGTCTCAATAATAATGGTGACAACATTAAAAGTCTGAGCAAGCATTGCTTTCCCGACACCTTTTGGGGCGTACCTTTCCAGTGGAGGCTCTTTGACCTCCTGATAATGTTTATTTCATTGGGATTGACTATTTTTAGAATCTAGTGAATTCAAATTTGATCAGCAAATTTTAGTGCCAAAAAATGTATCAACTCTTAATTCTGTTTCTGTAACTGCTTCTGTTTTGTGTTTTAAATCTCCAGGGAAAGGAAGATGAGTTAGAAAAGTTCTTAGTAAGACACGTTGATTTGCTTCCCTTATGCACAGTTTTGTTAGTCCTTTTCATATTAACATACACTACTTTGCAAATGCGTTGTACGCATATCCATTATAAGGCAGGCATTTTCTGCAGTTTTTTTAAAGACTACCCAAAATCTTAAAAATTAATGGCTTATAGCAAAGTTTAAATGTATTTCCTAAATTGTACCTGCAAAGTTCGTGTGTATATTTACATAGGTTAAAATATGTATTAAAGGCAGAAGCAAGTTCTTACGTAACTGTGAATTTTGGGTCTAGTTTTTGTTTGCAGGTACAATTTAGGAGGCTATTATTTACTTGTCCTTTTAAAATTACATTTTACTCCAAGATGACATATAATTTTTCCGCTGTTTGACACACCACTGTCTTACATGCATAAACAGTCGTTTCGTTAATGGGTGTTCCCACCGCACCATTGAACGGTTCACATGCCTTATTTTGCTTATTCTCATTATATCTTTGTTTGTATTTGCATTATTGGCATTATTATCTGGTCTGCGTCATCAGCATATTTGACTTTGTTAATAACTTTGGATTTGCTTCTGGGTAGCTTTTCCACGAGGAGCTGGCTTTGCAGTGGGTCGTCTGCAGCGGCAGCGTTCGGGAGTCAGCGTTGCAACAAGCCTGGTTCTTTTTTGAGTTGATGGTGAGCAAATGAAACACACATTTCTTCCCCAAAGGAACAACTTTGTGATATCTTAGAAATCTTTTACTGCTGTCCATCTCATGGTTTCGCATGTACCTATGACCCCAAACTATACATGTTATGAACACTGAACACTCAGCGCAGTTGAGGTGGGGTTATGGCGTCTGAGGTTCACCTTCACTCTGTTTTTTCAGGGATGGTTGCAGAAGCTAGCTATCTTTTCAAAGGAAACCTGTGATACTTTCTTTCCAAGTCTGAACATGCAAACGTATAATGGCATTATTGTAAATTTTATAACAAAGATAAAAAGAGCTTTATAGATACCAACTGCTATAATGACAGCTAGAAAGCTCTTAGGGAGATGCCAGTTACAGCCAATAGAAAAGCAGCAGAACTTTATGCTTAATTCCTTACATGATGTTAAAAACAAATGAATTAACGTTTAGATTAATACATACATATACTACATCTACATTTGACCTTTGAACAATGCAGGAGTTAGAGGCGCCAACCCCTCACGCCGTTGAAAATTCCCATATTACTTTTGACCCCCCCTAAACTTAACTCTTAATAAGCTACTCTTGATCCAGAAGCCTTTCTGTTAACACAGTTAACACGTTTTTATGTACTATGTATTAAATACTGTGTTCTTAACATAATGTAGAAAAAAGAAAATGTCATTGAGACCATCGTGAGGAAGAGAAAAGTATTTACGTCTCATTAGGTGGGGTGGGTGGTGCTCAGTCTTTACTCTCCCCTGTCTCACGTTGAACAGGCTGAGGAGGAGGAAGGAGAGGAGGGGCAGAGGCAGAAGTGTAGGGGCAGCTCTGCAGTTCAAACCCACGTGGTCAAGGTTAACTGTATGTGCACCTGCGTGTATCTGAGGCCGGCGGTCCTGTTTGCAGGCTCATCCTGGAGGAAGTGCTCTACCCCATTACTGACCATCCCTGGGGTCACCTTCAAGGTGCTCCCCTCGGGAGCTGTGCACTGACACCGGCACCTTGTCCACCCTTCAGAGCAACTCTGGAGCTCTTTTCCTAGAATGGCCATCAGAGCTGTCATGGTATGAGGTCAGACCAGTAAGTTTGCAAGCTCATCCAAAAAGAGTACCTTGAAGGGTGGACCGGGGGCTGGCATTGGTGCCGAGCTTCCCAAGGGGAGGACTTCATATATGACCTTTATGAGATTCAGCAGTAAGGTAGAGACCACTTTTTCTAGGATGAGTTTGCAAACTTAATTGTTCAAGCTTATATGCATATGACTTATCCTCCGGTGGGTAGGACACAGTAGCACTGCCCTGTGGGCTGGGGATTACCCTGGCACAGAGAGGGTGAGTAGCTTGTCTCCATCTGCACAGCTCACCAGAGCAGCAGCACGGTGACACAAACCGAGGCTTCCAGCCCGGTGGCAACACGGTGACGCAAACCCAGGCTTCCAGCCCGGTGGCAGCACGGTGACGCAAACCCAGGCTTCCAGCCCGGTGGCAGCACGGTGACGGTGACGCAAACCCAGGCTTCCAGCCCAGTGGCAGCACGGTGATGCAAACCCAGGCTTCCAGCCCGGTG
>NW_003852461.1:9269821-9271125 GCF_000181295.1 Otolemur garnettii | reverse complement strand
TCACAGGAGGATTCACTGCAGAGTGTGTCACAGGAGGATTCACTGCAGAGTGTTTCACAGGAGGATTCACTGCAGAGTGTTTCACAGGAGGATTCACAGCCTGGAATGTTGCCGGCACCAGGGACAGAAAACACGTCTTCCAGAGAGTTAATAACCCACTGAAAAAGTTAATCAGGAGCCATATGTATATAAGTGACAGAACACTCATTTTTTCTTAGAAAATAAACGCTAAATTTGTAATTCATATATTTTTATTGTAAGATAAAAATTGTAACTTTCACTTACGTTTTTATATATTTTTTCAGATTTCTTAAATGTAAAGTCATCAAAAAACTGCAATTTAAGACTTGACTGACTATATACTAAGCATAGAACCTTAGCTTCAATTTCCCCTTAAGCCTAACATTCCTCTTTTTTTTTTTTGCAGTTTTTGTTGGCCAGGGCCAGCCAGGTTTGAACCCACCTCCTCCGGTATATGGGGCTGACCCCCTGCTCCTTTGAGCCACAGGCACCGCCCAAAGCCTAAAATTCTTTTTACCATTACCACGTTGTTATAATAAAGCGTCTACATGTAAAAGCATGTTGTAAACTTGAATCACTCTGTCAATTTTTAACTTTTTGTTATTAATTTTTAGTCATCAAATATTTATTGTATACCCACGATATGACGTTAGGTACTAGATGCTGAAGACACGACAGCAAAGACCCATGAAAGCTGACAGTTTGTGGGAATATGGAATGGCAGAATTATTGAGTCTTGGAAAAAAATTAATTAAATTTTTTTTAAGTGCGAATTTTTTTTCTTTTGACATACACAGCATTTTTTTCCTTATCAATAGCCAGGATAGTTTCCTAAAGGTAAAGTAGTGATTGAGCTATATTGTGGTTGATATTATCTTGGCACATACAAAATATTGTAGGAAACTTTTCTGAAATATTTTGAGAAGCTAAAGGTATTTAGTCATCTGTTAAATCATATTTTAAAAATAGCCCAGGTATTTTGAGTCATTGTAATTGTTAATTATATCCGTAAGAAACTAAACTAATGGCTTGCATCTTTTTTCAGGTAAAGAGCATGGTCCACCATTTGTATTTTAATGATAAGCTTGATGCCCCGAGGAAAAGTCGTTTTCCAGAACGTTTCATGGATGACATTAACGCTCTTGTCAGCACAATTGCTAGTGATATAGTTTCACGATTTCAGAAGGTAATGATCACTCTGTCTTTTCTCTTGCCTCTCTTTCAAGCTAAGATTAAAAGTCCTTACTTTTACTTTTTCTTGCTTTATATTCTGTTTTCCAGGA
>NW_003852461.1:9267715-9268957 GCF_000181295.1 Otolemur garnettii | reverse complement strand
TGATCTTGAGTGAATTTTCAAAGCAGCACATTTTGCTGTGTCCACCTGATGCAACCCTGAGCCTGGTAGAGTTTGGAATTATGGAAAGATGTTTACCCAAGTCCCAGATGTCATCCATTATCTTGCCTTTACTTAACTAAAAGCATCCTGGAACTTTTCACAAATAGCTCATTTTGTTTTATTCCTTTTAAAGGAAGTTGAAAATTACACAGATCCCCGGGTCTTGTCTCAGAGTTACTGAGGAGTCTGAGTTCTGGTGGTCGAGTGAGGAGCCCACAGTGCTTGTGAAGTGCTGCCCGGCTGGTCCACAGATTAGTTGGGGAACTGGTGGTCAAGTATTCTATTTGGTAGTCTAATATTTAGAATTTTGGAGATCTGTTTTATTGAATGTTTATTTCTTTTAAGTCTGAAGAGTTAAAACTAGCCTGGGCATTGGCACACCTGCAAATATCTGCAACATTTATATGTGTTAGTTTCATGCTCTCCCCCCCAAATGTTATGTACAGTTGCTACCAAAACTTGGTACTGACCCCTATATTTGCTAAACATTGGGGTAAATCCTCAGAATACTAAAGCTGTTAAGTAGCTTATGATATAACTAGGAAAAGAGACAGGTAGTTATAAATACAGGTAATCACAAAGTGCAAAAAATAAAGTATGAATAATTTAATTTTAAGGAGTAACGATTTTGGTGGCACACCTTCTCATAAAGTACATTTTTTAAAAGTAGAAATATTACTATTATATTGGAAATATAAGAATGTGACTTTTGGGTTAGTCAAATTAATTTATACAGCAAACCTTAAGAATTATAAATCTTTAATTTTATCAGTAACTGTGAAAAAAAGCTGATTGAAACTGTTATTTAAACCACAAAAACCAATGTTGCTCATTGGGTATTAATCTTTAGTTCTTTAATGTATAATTCTGGTGTTGGCATTAGAGAAGTACTGTATTCAACTGATGTTCTCTCAATTTATACAATTTCTACAAGGTGTCTTCAAAGCTTTATTCCTTACCAAATCCAAGTGTCCTGGTGTCCTTGCGGCTGGATTTTCTACGAATCATCTGCAGCCACGAGCACTACGTCACGCTGAACCTGCCCTGCAGCTCACTCACGCCACCCGCATCTCCGTCACCTTCAGTTTCCTCTGCAGCTTCTCAGGTATGCACAGTGTCTGAGCATTCATATTTGTAACTAATGCTAATCGAGGAATAGCTCCTTAAAATGACTCTAGGATA
>NW_003852461.1:9257913-9266515 GCF_000181295.1 Otolemur garnettii | reverse complement strand
GTTGTGACGGGCACCTGTAGTCCCAGCTACTCGGGAGGCTGAGGCAAGAGAATCACCTAAGACCAGGAACTGGAGGTTGCCGTGAGCTGTGATGCCATGGCACTCTACTGAGGGTGGCAAAGTGAGACTCTGTCTCAAAATAAATAAATAAATAAATAAAAACAAGGACATTTAATTCCTGTATAAGAATTCCCTAGGCTAGATCAATCTCATATGCTTGATAAAAGAAAAACTTAAACTACGCTCAGAAGACATCAGAGAGTACCCACAACTTTTCATTTTATCTTTGCAAAAATGTTTTCTGGATCAGCCTGTTTCCATAAGCATTTCTAACTGGCTGGCACACCCTTCCTACAATGGATGATGCTGGTCTTTTTCTTTCTTTCCCTATCCTCTGCCAAAGATGTGGCCAAAAATTGTAGACACCGTTATTCATGTCTTACTCCTGACTGGACATCTCATTCAGCCAGGAAATTCTTGTAGAATTTCTTCCATTTCTTACTGTCCACTCTCTCATCGAATTAAGTCATTTTCAGATTCTTACATAGAATAGAGATGTCACTCTTTTGAGGAGAGGCATTGAGGAAAAATTTTATGTACTTATTAGGAAGATGATTTCTCCATAGAAAACTCTGAAATCTACTGTTGTTGTTCTAAGAAACCCCATATTGACGTTTGTGAGAGTGGAAGATATTTGGGGGTGTGCCATTTTTCAGTATTAAAACATTTTAAACTCATTAGATGACAAAATGGTAGTAATTTTTCCAGAGAGAGTATGTTCTCTGAAAATGTTACTGATGGATAGACTTTCTCTGGATAACCAGAGCCTTGACCATGGATATCGTTCTTCTGCTCTGGGGTGAGTGCATACTGTATCATTTGGAGTTAGTTGCCTTGTTTTCCTTCAGAGGATGGTATTAAAGCATTAAGTGGCTAAGAGAATAAGGAGAAAACATGCGGAAAGATTTCAACTTAAGAAAAAGGAAATTAAAACTAATTAAAGGGAGTGCAAACTACTACAGTCCTTTTGGAAAGAAGTATAGAGAGTCCTCAAAGAGCTAAAAATAGACCTTCCATTTGCTCTCAAAGTCCCATTACTAGGTATCTACTCAGAAGAAAAAAAAAAACATTTTACCATAAGGACATTTACCCTAGAATGTTTATTGTAACTCAGTTCACAATAGCCAGGATGTGAAAACAACCCGAGGGGCCATCAACTTGTGTATGGATCAACAAACTGTGGTATGTGTATACCATGGAGTACTATGCAGCCCTAAAGAAGGACAGAGACTTTACATCTTTTGTATTTATCCAGATTGATTTGGACAACATCCTTCTAAGTAAAGAATCACCAGAATGGAAAAGCAAGCATCCAGTGTACTCAGTACTAATTTGAAAACTACTAGATGAATGAGTACATGTTCCACAAGAGAAAAACACAAATTCAAGTAGAGGGGAGAGGGGCATAGGAAGGGAGAGAGAGGGAGAGGGGAGGGGATTTGGTAAGCTCTCACCTAACAGGTATAATATAGGAGAATATAGCACTCAACTATAACTTGGACTTTACCTAACACATACAAACAATGTAACTTAATCATTTATACCCATATATTAATCTGAAATAAAAATAAAAAAATTAACAGTTTCATTAGTTATTAATTTTTTTTTTATTGAATGATAACTGTGTACATTGATGCACTTTGGGGGTACAGTGTGGGGTTTTCACACACAATCCAAGACACTTCCATCAAACTGGTTAACATAGCCTTCATGTAACTTTCTTAGTTATTGTGTTAAAACGTTCATATTCTACTCATAGAAAGATTCACTTGTACCCTTGTAAGATGAACCACAGAAGTGAACCCTCGAACCCCTCCTCCCTCCATCCTCTCCCCCCTCCCTCCCCCCCCCCCATATCCTTAGGTTGTTATTAGGTTATAGCTTTCATATAAAAAGGTTTAAATTAATTTCATAATAGGGGTGTGTACATCGGATACTTTTATTAGTTATTAATTTATTTTAGCAATGAAGTAGTCAAATCAATAAAGTAAATTCTATATAGTTTTCTTTGCCATCTGTGAATTCTGTCTTGCCATCAAATAGTGCAGACATCTCACTTGTGATGATCTGTGAGGACCAGCAGTCACAGTTGTGTTCCTCCTCCCTTCCCAACAGAGTTCTGGATTTTCCACCAACGTACAAGACCAAAAGATTGCAAATATGTTTGAACTGTCTGTGCCTTTCCGCCAGCAGCATTATTTGGCTGGACTTGTGTTAACAGAGTTGGCCATCATTTTAGACCCTGATGCTGAAGGGTGAGTAGACCAGTCTTAGCCTTATAGAATACCAATTTGATCTGTAACGTGGGGCACAATTATTCTACTTAACACTCCCTAGGGATTGAAAGACTATTCTTTCACTTTTTTTACTTCCCTATTCATTAAGTTCCATATCCATATTACTTCTATATTTCATCAATTTTAAGACTTTTTTCACATTTTTTTCATCTCTAAATTTGAGAGCTATCTTAAAATTGGTAGAATATCACAGTTTATTTGGTAGCATTTTTTTTTGTTAATATTGTGTAATAAATTATGCATCTAATGAGATGGGCTCTTAGATTTGTTGGTTTACAGTTGGTGCTTTTTAGTTAAGGAAAATAGTCTTTTACTTGATTCTTAAGGAAAATATGTCATTTGCAATTACATTACTTTGCATTTTATGTCAAAATTGTCCTATAAGCAAGTATCTTTAGGTTTTAAAAACTCGTAAAATCATCAGAGGATTTTTGGAAATTGATAGTAAGAAAAGAAGGATAACTTGTCTGATGATTTGAATTTATAGAAACAGCTTGATGTGTAGTAGTCTAGCAGCCTTATGGGCTTTATTCATCTTAAAAGTTATTTTCAAAAATCCGTATGACCGGTTTGGTGCCCGTAGCACAGTGGTTATGTGAGGCCGGCAGGTTTGAACCCGGCTGGGGCCTGCTAAGCAACAATGACAACTGCAACAAAAAAATAGTAGCCAGGCGTTGTGGCTGGTGCCTATAGTCCTAACTATTTGGGAGGCTGAAGCAAGAGAATCACTTAAGCCCAAGAGTTTGAGGTTGCTGTGAGCTGTGACACCATGGTACTCTGCTGAGGGCAAAATAGTGAAACTGTGTCTCAAAAAAAAAAAAAAATCTGTATTACCATAACTCATTTGGGCAATAATTTCTTTTCATATACATGTGTTTATTAGGTTTCTATATTTTGCCTTCACAAAGTTAAAAAGGCTTAAAATTTAATAACAATAACAATGTTTAAGATAAGGATTAGAAACAAAAACCTTGTAAAAAACCAACAAAGATAAATTTTTTTTTAAATTTCTCCTAATAGGATCTCCTAATAGGACCTAATGTAAGTTATAACGCACTTTAACCTTATGTAAGTGCTCCAGAAAAAGAAAAGAAATACCTTTGAACAGTTATTTACAAGGATCCTCTGGTGTATTTGTTGAACGAATGAAAAGGGCCTGTTGAGGTTTTAGCAGTAGGTCTGGGATATAGTCAACGCTCAGGGAAGCTTTTTCCAGGGTTAATAACAGTAATATAAGTAAACTACCATCTGTGAACGTGAAAGGCCAAATCTATAAATGAAAAACGTGCTTTTTAAAAATAAAAGCAACTTTCGGGCTCAGCGCCTGTGGCTCAGCGGCTAAGGGCACCAGCCACATACATCAGAGCTGGCAAGTTCTAATCCAGCCTGGACCCGCCAAACAACAATGACAACTACAACCAAAAAATAGTTGGGCACTGCGGCAAGTGCTTGTAGCCCCAGCTACTGAAGAGGCTAAGGCAAGAGAATCACCTAAGCCCAGGAGCTGGAAGTTGCTGTGAGCTGTGACACCACAGCACTCTACCAAGGACGACCAAAGTGAGACTCTGTCTTTAAAAAAAAAAAAAATGGGAATCAGATCATGTCACTACCTTACTTAACACCCTTCTCTGTGTGTGTGTGTTTTAGATAGCACTTATAGTAAAATTCAAACCTTCATGTCCTCATAGCCTTATATATTAGGCTCTCCAGTGGCTTAGTACTATGTCTGATACAAAGTGGATATTAGGGAGCTATATGTTAATTGAATGAATGAAAGATTGTGAGAAACTCACATCTCATTCCTAAATTTCACTTCTAGAGGTAGAGGTATATAGATGTGCAGCAAATATTCGTCTTTGATTTTTGAGAGAAATGTTTGTCTTTGCATTGCATCTGTTTGCTAAGTAATCAAGAATGATTCCTCGAGTGGCAAAATATGTGTTTTCTACCCGCAACTGGCCAGTGTGGTTGACTGTTAGAGTATGGCAGGATCCTGCAGATGACTGGGTAGAGTGTAGGTAAGGTGAATTTTACTACAAGTTCGGAATGGCCTTTCCTTCCTGAGAGAAGCCGCAGGTTAGCTCTTTCTGGACATGGGTAGGTAAGAGGCTCAGTAGAGCGAATGAGACAGGGAAAGGCTGGTGGGTACAGTGGCAAGGGCCAGCTGAAGTTGGAGCGGATGACTTTTAATTAGAATGGTTTGCATAGTCGAAGTGCCTTCAATCTAAGAAAGGAGAGAGACGAAAAATGTCAAGGTGACAGTGAGCCTTGCTCACATATTAGCAAGGTTGAAATTAGGGGTGGGGGTGGGAGTCTAGGAAAGTTGTAAGGTCCAAATTAGGTTTATAAGCAAGATAGTTTAGTTTGAATAGAGATGTCAAAGGCAACCCCAGCCCGAGGCTATGTAATCCACTGGAAAAAGGAATTTCTTTTAGACAAAGGAAATAAGTTATTTTTGGTAAATGCAAAAAGATCTGATTTGAGAAGATAAAATGTATAGCCACTTAAAATTTACCTTTTTAAAATGAGAAATGTTTTATAGGAATACATACAAGCCTATGGCAAAGTTAAGAAATTAAACAAAATGAGTGAGTGCCATGGCTGTTTGTTTTAAAGATATTAACTACTCTCTGTGACCTTTTCTTTTTCTTTTTAAATAGACTGTTTGGATTGCATAAGAAAGTCATCAATATGGTACACAATTTACTGTCCAGTCATGACTCAGACCCGCGGTACTCTGACCCGCAGACGAAGGCCCGGGTGGCCATGCTGTATCTGCCTCTGATCGGGGTCATCATGGAGACGGTGCCTCAGCTACATGACTTCACAGGTGCTGAGCGTTCAGGACGGACTTTCAGGGGGAGCTCAGTGTTCAGCAGTGTTGGAAACCACCTCGAGGTTAAAGGTCAAGTTTAGGGAAACAAGCAAATATATACTGATAAAAATAAACTGTAAATAGTTAACCATATTTCTGAAAAGCTTTTGACTATGTGAGAGAATTTAACGCAAGATTCCTGTAAGTAGTTCTAGAATGAATTTAAAGATAACAATTTCATGGCAATTCTGTATCTATCTATTTTGGGAAGTAGGTTAGTTTGTGTAAATATATACTGTGCATCTGAAGAAAAAAACGCAAGAAAACTTGGCAGATGTCTCCCACCCTCAGTTTCAGCTTTATTCATGTGTGCAATTGAAATTAATATTCTCCGGAATATTAACATCAAGAGTTATTTATTGCCAAAAACTGGGTTAACAAGTTGAAGTTAAAGTTGTTTTTTCAAAATTAGAACTCACAATGTGTTATTGATTTTACTTTCCATATATAGAATTTACTTAAATCAAGAATTTAAGGGCGGCGCCTGTGGCTCAAAGGAGTAAGGTGCCAGTCCCATATGCCAGAGGTGGCGGGTTCAAACCCAGCCCCGGCCAAAAAAAAAAAGAATTTCAAGGTGGAATTCAAGTTTCAACAATATTTCTTTAGGGCAAAGGAAAGAATTTAAATTAGCAAAGTACTTCCAGTTCAATAAAACATTTCCTGAGTACCTAAAATTCATTAAGAACTTTGACAGATACAACAAAGATAAAACTACTAACTTTTTTGCCTTTAGGGACTGTTTGTTGAATATAGTGTGTGTGTATATATATAATCATACATATAATAAAAGATACAATAACATAAGTATTTCTGTCTTTCAAGTAAGGAAATCCATTACATACCCGGCATTTTGATTACTAAAATGGAAATATATTGAAAATATAAAATGAAAATATGTTCCCGGTATTTTGATCACTAAAATGGATTTCCTTACTTGAAGACAAAAATATTTATATTATTATATCTTTTATTAGTAAGTTAAAGTTCTCTAAAACTACAAATTATTACCATAAGGATGAATTATGATTATTTGAAGTATTTAAAATATCTAAAAGAAGTTAATCTAATGATTAAAATATACGTTAACAAATTTTTCTATTAAAGAGTAACAGAGACTAGGACAAGGAACCACATGTTCAGTGACTATTAGTTGAGCTAAACAGTTTTGTTATTTATTCTGCGGGGTTGTATTTCTCCAGAAACTCACAATCAGCGCGGGAGGCCGATGTGTATAGCCACGGATGACTATGAAAGTGACAGTGGGACTATGATAAGCCAGACTGTCGCCATGGCAATTGCAGGAACATCAGTCCCTCAACTCACAAGGCCTGGCAGTTTCCTGCTCACATCAACGGTAAAAAAATCCTCCTACAGAAACTTACTCTGGAAAGGCAAATATTGACAAGAATGTGCCCTTAAATAACTGAGATTATTGTGTTAGCCGATGCAAAAGTACTTTGAGTTGTACTTTATGAAAACGTGAAAGTTCTCAAAATATTACCTATCATGTACCAAACTGCTTCAAAAACTGTTTGAAGGTTTATGGGATAAAACTGTTTCTATCATTTGGAATTATGAAAATTGCCTCACTACATAGAGCTCACATTCTTTATTTTTAAATTCGTTTTAATTTTTGTCAGACCTAAAAAATAGTCTAGGTCACTGAGCAATTGAGAAATTTTTTTCTCTGTGAAGGGATCTTATTTTGCTTTTTAATCTTTTCACGTTGGTTTAAATAGATTTTCTAATGTTAACCCAATATTGGAATCTTGTTGGATTTGGTTTGCTAATATTTTGTTTAAGATTTGGGTATTTAAGTGAGATAAAGTGTGTAATTTTTCTGTCTCATAATATTCTTTTCTGGTTTGGGAATCAAGGTTAGACTAGCCAATTAAAATGAGCTACAGAGTTTTCTCTTTTATTCTTTTCTATGCAAGTACTTGTTTACGATTGGAATTATTTTTTCTTGGAATATTTAGAGAATTTGTGGGTGAAGCTGTCTGTGCCTGAAGTTCTTTTTTTGTTGTTGTTTTCAGGCAGAGACGGGGTTGTCTGTTTTAAGAGATAAGGTGTTGCTCTGTGACCCAGGCTAGAGTGCAGTGGCAAAAATCACAGCTCACAGCAACCTCAAACTCCTGGGCACAAGTGATCCCCAAGCCTCAACCTCCCAGGTAGCTGGGACGGCAGACACAAGCCACTTTTTTATTTTTTTTTGCAGTTTTCTTGGGTCAGGACGGGGTTTGAACCCACCACCTCTGGTATATGGGGCTAATGCCGTACTCCTGGAGCCATAGACACCGCCCCCTTGTTTGTTTTGAGACAGAGTCTCACTCTGTCACCCTGGGTAGAGTGCTGTGATGTTATAGCTCACAGCACCCTCAAACTCTTGGGCTCAAGTGATCCTCTTGCCTCAGCCTCCTGAGTAGCTAGGTCTACAGGTGCCCTCCACAAAATGCAGCTACTTTTTCTATTTTTAGTAGAGATGGAGTCTTGCTCTTGCTCAGAACTGGTCTCGAACTCCTGAGCTCATGTGGTCCAACTGCCTCCGCCTCCCAGAGTGTTAGTATTAAGCCACTGTGCCCAGACTGCCACTCTTTTTTTTTTAAGTTTTAAAGTTACTGACAATTTCTTCCATTGCTATAGGAATGTTCAAGTCTTCTATTTCTTCTTAGACTGATTTTTGTAAATTTTATTCTTGTAGAAATTTATTCTGTTTCTCGGCATATAAAATGCTTATAATTTTTTTTTTTTGAGGATTGCACTATTATCAACTGGAACTACAGTGGTTTTTAAATCCTGTCCTAGGTTTCTTTTGCCTAGTATATATGTTCATACATGACGTAACTTTTTCATCCTTTAACTCTCGATATTTTTGTATCCTTATACATCCTTTTAAGTATGTCTTTTATAAACAGCACATAGAGTTCATCTTGTGTCTTAAAAATCTGGTCTGTGAATCTTCCTTCACTAAAGTTTTTAATTCATTCACTTTTGGCATAATTAAATATGATACATTTAACATTTTACTTTTTACAAATGGTCTCACCTGTTACGTGAGATGTTTTTTCTTTCTCATTTATTGACTACTTTTGAATCATCCCCCGCACACTTTAGGAATTACACATTCTGTTTCTGTCATTTTATGATTACTTTAGAAAGCACAGTTTGCATCCTCAAATTACTCAGTCCAATGTTCATCAGTGTCTTTACTCTCACCTTGGTTAATAGAAGGATCTTAGAACAGGTTGACTGTACTTCCCCTCTCCCAACTTAAATGCTATTTTTGCACATTTCTAATTTTGTAGATCATTAAAACTCACAAGGCGTATGACTACGATTATGACGACTATAGGATCCATTTAGATTTCTT
>NW_003852461.1:9252916-9254570 GCF_000181295.1 Otolemur garnettii | reverse complement strand
TTGATCCACGTTCCTGCTTGCAGTTGGGATTCTGTGCATCTTGGAGCTGATTTATAAGAAGGGAAAAGATGGGAAGTTGAAGTGGTAGTTGTGGGGATCCAGTGGAGATTTGGGAAGTACATGCCATGATGGTAGCAGAAGAGTTGGACTGCAAGGGTGAGTGTGGTGATTAGGAGAGTTAGTCGAAGAGCAGAGAACACAGGATGTGCAGAGAATCAATGCACGGACGTTGGTGGACACACACGGGCACCCTCCCGTCTCATTTGGCTCTTCTTCAAGAATATTTAGGCTGTTTGTAAATTTTGAAAATCAGTTCGCTAAACTTGCAGGAAAATTTGGCTGGGATTTCGATTAGAAATCAAATATAAGGATCCTAGAGAATAATTTAGAAACAAAGTGATATCGTCATAAAAATCACTCTGTCTTTTTCATGTTTGACTTTCTTCAAAATGTATCGCTGTGTTTTTGGCAGTTTATGTGGGACTATAAGAGATTTCAAGATATGCCTGTTTGCCAAGTGGAGAATAATTTTTTAATTCTATTTCTAAAATCTAGCTACTTGAAAATAGAGTCGGTGCTATGTATTTATGCTTTTCTGAAAGTTCAGTTGTAAAAAGTGCCTGCTTTTAAAATTAAGGCATTTTCCTTATGAGAAAGATTGTTGATTTGGGGATGATGTTCAGAATTATCTGCACCCGTGTCCGAGGTGGTACGGCACAGTGGTGCGCAAGTCTGCACAGGAGAATTCGTGTGTGTCCATCCAGGTGGGGCAGCTCCATGGTCGGTAGAGAGTGCGTTCTCTGCAGCCACACTGTGTGTCCCTGCACTGTGAGTCCCACCACTCACTACAAAATACCCTGGTAACTCAGGTTTTTGGTCTGTAAGATGGGATGGATAATACCTCTTTGAGTGGTTACCAAAGATAGATAAGTTAATATGCACAAAGTGTTTAACATGGCTCGCACACACGGTGGGTTCAGCAGCTAAGACTGGACCCTGCGATAGCTGAGATCACGCCTTCAGCAGTGAGCACGCTCCGCTTTCCTTTCAACATCTCCTCACTATTTTCTCATTATTATTTCATATATTTATCAGCTAAATATTAGAATGTAGTACAATGGCAGAGAGTATCAGCTTTGGAATCTGTTCAACCTGGATTGGCATCCAAGACTTACCTTTTCTTAGTACAATGCGTGAGTTAAGGAAAATTATTCAATCTCTAGCCTTCAGTTTACTTACCTGTCAACTGGAAATAAGAATAGTTAATACCTTCTCATGCGAATGTGGGGAGAGTGAAATAAAAAGGGGTCAGAATAGAGTCTAGCGCGTTTGAATCTTATTTTTTGACGTCTTCGTCATTATCGTTGCCATCTTATGTTGTCTGTAAGACTGAGGTGACACAAACCTTGTGGTAACACAGTTGGCAGATGAGATGGAGTAGTGTGTGGAGTGCTAGTGCGATGACGGACACTGACCCCGTGTCCAGGAGCTGGTGCAGTAACCAGGTTCTGACGTTTAGTTTTTCACACCTGCTTCACCTACTATATACTAACAGAGATTGAAGATTAGAAACAGCATTTCAGGCTCGGCGCCTATAGCTCAACCGGCTAAGGCGCCAGCCACGTACACCTAAGGTGGCGGGTTCGAATCCCCA
>NW_003852461.1:9250936-9252680 GCF_000181295.1 Otolemur garnettii | reverse complement strand
AAAAAAAAAAAAAAGAAACAGCATTTCAGCCTTTTATGCTGTAAGTAAAAAATAGCTTTTTACCTGTTTGTGGCCTCTGACTTTTCCCCGTCACATCAGTGGTCGGTGGTCAGAACCAGTCATCCTCTAAGTCTGATAAGCATCATTGTGTTATTGTTTTCTGTTCTTAGCCCACTCTCATTTGCTATGAGTCCCTTTATTTCCATAAGATTTAATATTCTATGATAGACCCGGTTTGGTTTTTGATGGTTTCTAGTTAGGCTTCCTACCAACACTTAATTTATCTTCGAGCACCTCTGACCAGGAAATGTTCATGAAAGTCACACCCTTCGTAAGGTTCTGTATGACTGTTTTATACCAGTCTTAGCTACATCAAGTGGCTCTTTTTAAATACGTTATTTTAAAGCAGTTTTTATCGTATCAATGTTAGGAGAAAGCAGTTGAAAACCAGAAAACAAGAGACGGTCCCTGGTCCCTCTGTCTCATTCTCCCGTTCTCTGTCTCCAGAGTGGCAGGCAGCACTCTGCCTTTTCTGCAGAATCAAGTCGGAGCCTTCTGATCTGTTTGCTCTGGGTTCTCAAAAACGCAGATGAAACAGTTCTACAAAAGTGGTTTATGGATCTCTCCGTCCTGCAGCTAAACCGCCTGTTAGACCTGCTTTACCTCTGTGTGTCTTGCTTCGAGTACAAGGTAAGTGGTCGTCACAGCGTTGCAAGACTCAGGAAACAGCGCAGGACAGGGGGAACATTTCCTTAATAGCACGTCTTTTCTGTTGTTTGATTTTAGGGGAAAAAAGTGTTTGAAAGAATGAATAGTTTGACCTTTAAGAAATCTAAAGACATGAGAGCAAAGCTGGAAGAAGCTATTCTGGGGAGCATCGGGGCCCGGCAGGAGATGGTCCGCAGAAGCCGAGGACAGCTCGGTATGTACACAATGACTTCTCCTTCTGGTGAGGACTTTTCAATTTCCTTCAGTCATATGTTGTAATGATCTTTGTTGCTAGTCTTAGTGACAATTTTATACTTCTACACTGTGAATTAACTTGAATACTCATCTCTCATGAGGAAGGCAGGTTGTTATAGGGCTCTGATTAAGAGGGGTAAATAGACTTCCCAGTTTGCTAGATCATCTCAGTTTCTGCCCTTCTGTGGTTATTAGAGCATTCATACCCCCTTAGGGTGTGAATTACAGGGTGTGCTGGCTCATACCTGTAATCCCAGCACTTTGGAAGGCTGAGGAAGGAGGATCATTTGAGGCCAGTAGTTTGAGACCAGCCTGGGCAGCATAGAAAGACCCCCTCTCTATAAAAAGTTTGAAAGACATGCACCTTAGTCCCAGTTACTCGGGAGGCATAAACGGGAGGGTTGCATTACTCGAGACTCTGAGATTGCAGTGAGCTGTGATCATGCCATTGCACTCTAAGCCTGAGTGAAAGAGCAAGACACTGACCTTGAAAAATTTTTTAATAAAAATAAATGAATTCATTGATTACATAAACTTCATTTTTTAGAGCAGTTTTAGGTTTACAGCAAAATTGATCAAAAGCATAGAGATTCCCCATGTATCTCTCCCCCATAGAGATTCCTCATGTATCTCTCCCCCATAGAGATTCCCCATGTATCTCCCCCCCATAGAGATTCCCCATGTATCTCCCCCCATAGAGATTCCCCATGTATCCTCCCCCCATAGAGATTCCCCATGTATCCTCCCCCCATAGAGATTCCCCATGTATCCTCCCCCCATA
>NW_003852461.1:9247329-9250854 GCF_000181295.1 Otolemur garnettii | reverse complement strand
CCCCCCATAGAGATTCCCCATCTATCTCCCCCCCATAGAGATTCCCCATCTATCTCCCCTCTCCAGCCCCCATTACTGACATCTCCCACCAGAGTGGCACCTTCATCATAACTGGTGAATCTGCATTAACCCAGAGTCCATAGTTTACATTAGTGTTCATTCTATGTATCAACCCTGTTTACTCTTAAAAATGTCTAGTTTATGCAATGAGTTAATATACCCTATATATATAAAGCAAAAATATTGCCCATCAAACTCAAATAATCTGAGAAAGCCCACAGTTTAGTAGCATTCGAGGCCTGTTTTCTAATCCCAGGTCTGCTACCCATTAACCATATTACCCCAGCACAGTCACTTAACTCCCCACCTTCCTCTTCCTCCTCTCTTTGGGATTGTTGTGAGAATTTAGAAAGTGCTGTAACTAATTGATCATATCATCCTTATGGTGACCACAGACATGTAAACACTCCATGAATGCTAAAGTGACCTACAGATAGTACTGTGCTGAGAGTCCCAGAGTCCAGGGATGCGGCTCAGCCATCTGTGTGTGTGACACATGCTGACAGCACAGTCTATATTTGGTGACTCAAACTGTGAATGTATATGTACATAAATGCATAAATCATTGTTTTAACAATCATCTGTTTAAGTGTGTGTATCTGTTTGTTTTTATTTATTTTTTGGAGACAGGGTCTCACTCTTGCAACCCACACAAGCGTGCACTGACATCCCTTATGACATCGAGCCATACTCCTGCCTCAGTCTCAGTCATGGAGACTATAGGCATGTGCTGCCAGACCCAGCTAATTTTTCTATTTTCTGTAGAGACTAGATCTCACTATGTTGCTCCAACTCCGGCTGGAGAAAAAAACGCAGACCCGTGATCCTCCCACTTCAGCCTCCCAAAGTGCTAGGATTACAGGCCTGAGCCACTTCACCCAGCCTGTTTAAGTATATTTTATATGTAATGTGTGTTTGGAATTTAACCATGAGTAAGATACAGTCTTTGCTTTTAAAGGCATTAATACAGCACCATTATATATTGGTTACGATGTGCCTTTGGGTTTTTCTGGTCACTCATTTACTATGAGTTCTTTAAACTCATCCACTAGGTATGAAAATCCTCTCAAGTATGAAAATTAACTTTTACCTAGGTCATTTAATTAATCCCGAAATGTAAGGAATAATTATACTCATCTTTTAGATTAAGAAAGTAAAACTCAAAGCAGTAAAGGTCTTGCCTTAGATCATAAACCAAGTGACAGAGAGAATGAGACTGATAACCTGTGTTTGTTCTGTTTTAAACCTGTGGCCACAGGACACCTATCATTGGTCAAATATAAGAACTGAACTTCTTCTTTTCTTAGAAAAATTAAGCCTTTGTAAACCTTACTTAGACTGGTACAGTTAAGCTGGGTCACCTAATGATAAATGTTCTTAATGGGATGTGATACAATTTCATGGGGAAAAAAAAGGAATGGTAGGAATGTAAATAGATATTTATTTTGCTAAGAACCTTAATATAGGCGTATCTTCTGTTGTCTTTCACAGAATTTCTTAAATACAGAGATTTTTAAAACAAAAAAGGGAAAGAAAAAGAAGAGAAGGAAAAAAACACAGACGTGTTCTTTGTTGTGCTGCAAATGATATTAAGGATATTTGTTTATCAGTGGTTTTTTTTTGTACTTTTAATAACAGATGATAGCTATACTCTCCTTGTATTTTGTTTCTTATTATTTTAAAATCTCTATATGAATTCTGAATTTTTCCTTTCATTATTCTTTCATCCTCCCAATCCATGTAAAGTCTCCTGTTTTTCAGAAAAAGAGCATCAGTTTTCTAGTTGAAAGTTTGATATCATGACCAAGTCCACAGTTCAATTATATTTGTACATTTCTGCACAGTCCTCAATGCTGGCTCCACTTCTGATGGATCTGTGTGAACCATTTCTATTGCTGCTGCCCCTTCGAGAGCCCCACACCAATCAGTCTGCCTTACAACCTAGAAACCTCTTGAGACAAACCCCTGTTTTTCCTCTTGTCCTGCCTTACGTAGAGCAACGGAGTAATTACTTTAGGAATTCCTCCAATTTTGTTTATTTGTTAAACAGAAACTTGTTGAGCCCTGAATAGATGCCAGACACTCTGTCAGCCTGGACATAAAGTGCTGGACACAGTACATCTCGTTTCCGTTCTCCTGTAGCTTATGTTCTTGTGGTCCTAAGTGCCGCAGGAAGGAGCAGAGCTAATTAAAAGGAGAGGGCGTATTGGAGAGTGGGGCAAAGCCTTTCCGAGGAGGTGATGAATGATGGGCCAGCAGAAATTTGTAGGAAGGTCAGGTAAAAAGAGCAACAGACATTGCATAGGTCCTGCAGTGAGGCTACCTGTGCTGACCAGGCAGGGCGGGGAGAGCAGGGCTACGAGAGCAGGAGAGCAGGACGGGGAAGGGCAGGAGGTCAGGTTGTACCGTGGAGTCAATCATGTAGCCAAGATGAAGATTTTAAAGGAAATCAATGTTAGAACATTTGCATATTTAAAAGGATGTTGTTTTTCAAAAAAATATTCCATGTAGCAAATAGATCGTTTCTTCTGTAACTGTTGTGAAAATTGTTAATAAAAAAGCATCATTCTCAGGTTTTTCTGCTTGTGCTATGGATAAAATGGCTATGTACAAAATTAATGTGCAGTATTTCTCGTATATTTGCAAATATACATACATGTGGTCCAACCAAAATAATATTTTAAAATTGGTTTTGAAATCTGTCTGACAGAGAGGAGCCCGTCTGGAAGTGCCTTTGGAAGTCAAGAAAATCTGAGATGGAGAAAAGATATGACTCACTGGCGTCAGAACACAGAGAAGTTTGACAAGTAAAGCCCTTTCCTGTTCTTTTTATTATTAATTATTTTTTATTAAATCGTAACTTTGTGCATTGATGCATTTATGGGGTGCAGCGTACTGCTTCAGTATTCCCCTTTCCTAGTCTGTCACTGATAGATTTGTGGGATTTTTAAATGTCAAAGGAAAATGATTCATTTTAGTTTCATTTTATATTAAGCATTTAAATCTAAGAAAACTATATATATATATATATATTTAATGTTTAAATTTTAGATTATAGAAGGTTTTTAGGAAGAATTTTTCATTTGGCACATTAAAGCAAAATGTGATGTTTTAAACCTCATGTTCTCGAACACATCCTCTTGGAAAATGCACTTAGCAACTATTTTCTTAATGCATTTTAGGTGTCACATTGAACTAAATATTTCAGGTATCACCAAGAAGTAGACAGCACAGGTCTCCTCTTTCTAGCACAAAGGCAGACTGGGTGCCTTGACCTGCCCTGCTGCCAACACAGCAGCAAAGGCCCTTACGTGAGTCCTCCCTGCTCCCCTGCCAGGCGGCTGCAGGCTGCAGAGGCATTTAGGAGAGTCCGCCCTGCTCCCCTGCCTGGTGGCTGCAGGCTGCAGAGACACTTATGTGAGTCCTCCCTGCTCCCCTGCCAGGCGGCTGCAGGCTGCAGAGACA
>NW_003852461.1:9243317-9247061 GCF_000181295.1 Otolemur garnettii | reverse complement strand
TGCAGAGACACTTATGTGAGTCCTCCCTGCTCCCCTGCCAGGTGGCTGCAGGCTGCAGAGACACTTATGTGAGTCCTCCCTGCTCCCCTGCCAGGCGGCTGAAGGCTACAGAGATGTGAGTCCGCCCTGCTCCCCCGCCAGGCGGCTGCAGGCAGACTTGCCTGGCTTGCAACTTGGCATTATATCAAGGGGTTAAAATTTTTCTCTTGAGAGTTGATAGTTACAAGTTAGCTTTCAAGGTTTTTGACTGGGCCAAAAGACTTTGAGGATAAGATGACCAACTCGTTCAGGTCTGCCTGGGGCTCTTCCAGTTTGGGCACTGACTGCTCCACATCCCAGGGCGCCCCTCAGTCCCTAGGATGGGTGAAGATGGTTGGTCACCTTGAGAAACACCTTCAGACCAAGTCTCAAAAGACTTATGAATGAACTCTCACAAGTATTTTCTTACAAAACACAAGAAACAAGACCCTCTTTAGCCAGCATAGAAAGAATGGCAGTTTCCGTGCCACATGTAACAGCTTAGAATCATCAGATACTGAATGCAATATAAATTTTAAAATTCCTAAATCAGGAGCTTTGAACGTGTGTTTTCCTCTGTCCAAGTCTGTTTCTTTGTTTTTCTGCATGTTTTTAAAAAATCACAAAGCAGCCAGACATCAGGTTGTCAGAATATCACTTCACGTTTACTCTGTGAGACACGGACTCTCAATTTAATATATTGCTCTGTTTTGAGGAAGGCTTTTTTGGTGTTTTGCTGATTTTCTTGTTGTTTACTGTCTCTCCATTGTTATATTTCTTTATAAAACCCCACTGGGAATTTTAAGTTCGTACATTATTTTCTTTTCCAATTTAATTCTGATAAGTATGTTCTGAACTCCGTCTGGGTACTTTGTAAAGTGTGGATTTAAGAAGTATTCTCCTTAGTGTAAGAACTTTGAGAAGTTGGCACTTAATATGTCCTGTGCTTTCAGTTTGATTTGTGTGTTGTGTCCACTTGGATGTGATACGTAGTTTCTATGTATCTGTTGCCCTAAAGCAAAATGTCTAATCATGTGTAGTTATTCTCAAATTTTTTATTTTCATTAAATGATACTTTTGCAAATATAGTATTCAAGCACATCACTTTAGCGCATCCTATTGGTGTTTGCTTTTTCTTCTATTATTTTTTTCTGGCTTCATTGAGGTATAACTGACAGGTTGTGTATATTCACAGTATCCAGTGTGATCTTTTGACATCTGTGTACAATTGTGAAATGATTACCATACAAACTAACGGACATATCCGGCACCTCACGTAGTCGTAGTTTCCTTTCTTTCCACATCATTTTGTTTACAATGACTGATTTCATCCAAATGCACTAAAGAGTTATATTATCATCTGGACATATGTATATCAAAAATTTGGAGGAAATTAGATGAAACCTTAGAAAAAATAAATACTTTTATCCTGAATAAATACATTGTAAATCTTTGTAAGATGAGTACTAAACATTGGCATGTTGGCACAAACCAGTTCTAAAAAATACAAGCCAATACAGCAGCACCTAGTGTCTGTTCAGTTTAGAATAAAACTGTGTTAGCTGCCGTTAACCAGGTCAGCTAAAACATAACATTTATGCTTTGAGTGGCACTGTGCTTCTGTAAGGGGTTGGGGAAATGTGTATTGGCATGGTTAACAAAAGGTGCAGTAAAAAAAATTTTTAATAGATAAAATACTGTCTTTTTGGTGGCGCGTGTAACTCAAGCGGCTAAGGCGCCAGCCACATAACACCAGCGCTGGCAGGTTCGAATCCGGCTGGGCCCACCAAACAATGACAACTACAACCAAAAGATAGCCGGACATTGTGGCAGGCGCCTGTAGTTCCAGCTACTCAGGAGGCTGAGGCAAGAGAATCGCTTAAGCCCAGGAATTGGAGGTTGCTGTGAGCTGTGACACCACAGCACTCTACCCAGGGCTATAGCTTGAGGCCCTGTCTCCAAAAAAAAAAAAAAAAAAAATTGTCTTTTTAAAAAATTCTTTCATAACTTTTTGTTCAGGCAAATATTGAAAATGATTTCAAGTTTTTGATTGCTGTGCATCCTTAAGTCTTTTTAGAACTGTGGCTCTAGGAAGGAAAATATAATTTCTTATAATTTTTTGTGTTAGGTCAAGAGCAGAGATTGAACATGAAGCGTTGATTGACGGAAACCTGGCTACTGAAGCAAACCTGATCATTTTGGATACATTAGAGATCGTTGTTCAGGTAAGAACACAAAGAAAAAGAACTTAAAACACACATTTGGTATATTGGGGTTGGGCATAAAGTATTCATTGAGTCATATTAGTTATATTTAAATATCAACAGTCCCTAGAGGTTTAGTTCTGAGACTGTCTGTAAATGCCCACAGCTTCTGTTTCTTTGAGGATAATTATAAACTCTGTGTCTCTTTGTCTCTTCCTCCAAGGCCTCCTCTTGCATTTCCAGACGTGCTCTGAGTATCTGTAGTTTAGTGTTCCACCAGCACACTCTGTTCAGCATGTACGCACAGACGTGGCTACGTAGGGACGCCCTGAGTTTGTGCGTCATCTTCTGTGTGCTACAGCGGTGTTTTAAGTTCTTTATCAGTGGTTGTGTCATCTGGCCCTAACAGTAGCCCTCTAGGCAGTGTTATCCTGTTAGTAACAATAGTCATAACTGACAGTTAGTTAGTTTTTCCTAAGCACTTTACAAATATTAACTCATTCAGTCCTCATAAGAAACTGATGCAGTTGAAACTGTCAGTATCCTCATCGTGTAGATGAGGACACTCAGGCCCAGACGGGAATTGCGTGTGGTGACACAGCTGATGGATGAGTGGAGGAGCCAGGATTTAGGATTTAGCAGTAGCAGGATCTCTCGGTTGTTTGGTGAATATGTCTCTCACCTCTTTCACCGTTCCTGTCACTCTGCCAGGCTCTTACTTCAGAGCTATGACAGTGGCCACGCGCTTCACGAGAGTCTGTGTTCTTCCCTTGTCATCCATTCTGTACATTTTCTGAAGATTATTCTTTTTTTTTTTTTTTTTAAAGACAGAGTCTCACTTTACTGCCCTTGGTCAAGTGCTGTGGAGTCACAGCTCACAGCAACCTCCAACTGCAGGGCTTAGGTGATTCTCCTGTTTAGCCTCCTAAGTAGCTGGGACTACAGGCGTCCACCCGAACACCCAGCTATTTTTTGTGGCAGGTTGGCAGGGGCTGGGTTTGAACCCGCCACCCTCAGTATATGGGGCCAGCGCCCTACTCACTGAGTCACAGGTGCCGCCCCTGAAGATTATTCTTGAATAATTTTAATAATTTACCCTGATTAATTTTTTTTAATATTTTTTGATTGCCTAAAGAAAAAAATAGGAAACTCTTAGACGTAGAAGGCTCTTTGTATGTTGATACTCTATTAGTTGGCGTAGGTCTAAGCTGGAAGGAGAATGAAAAGAAATAGTGAGTCCAAGGCCATGTCCAAGATGGCTGCTTGAGCTCACTCCCTGCCCGCGTTCCAGTCAGGGAATAAAGAAGGTCAGGCACAGCATGCTTGTTCTTTAAGGGCGTGGCTCAGGTTAAACATCTCTCTCTAACTGGTTCAAAGTCCCCAGCTAAAATTCAGGAATCCAGTTGTGTTTTTTGTTTTTTTGTTTTTTCTTGAGACAGAGTCTCACTTTGTTACCCTTGGTAGAGTGCTGTGGCATCACAGCTCACAGCAACCTCAAACTCTTAGGCTTAAGTGATTAATT
>NW_003852461.1:9241266-9242625 GCF_000181295.1 Otolemur garnettii | reverse complement strand
GTGTATTCTAGCTCCCTAACCCAGTTACAGCTACATCTCCATTTTATTTATTTTTAAACTTCAGACAGTTTCCGTAACAGAATCCAAAGAGAGTATCCTCGGCGGGGTGCTGAAAGTGCTGCTGCACAGCATGGCCTGCAACCAGAGTGCCGTCTACCTGCAGCACTGCTTTGCCACCCAGAGAGCCCTGGTCTCCAAGGTGGGTCACACCGCACCTGCAGCGTCCTCAGGCTCTGCGGGCTTTATTAACATTGTCTAAGATTATCTGACACATGCGTCGGTTAATCCCGTGTAGTTACCACTTTAGCAGTCACCTAAGACCCTCAATTCTTCTTTGCCTCTCGACTGTTGTCTGTCTTTGGAATTTCTTATTTATTTCAATCCCTTGTAACCAGCTTCTGGCTTAAACAATACTAATTTTGATGTGGAGAAGGGCCTGACATTAATAGCTTGTCTTAAATTTGAGACTTTGCTTGTTTTCACTTTTTTCTGTATTTTTTTAAACTCAATTTATCAAGAATTCAGTGTATAAGCCATCCAACCCAGGGGAATCAGTTTATCCTGTGTTTTGAACGGAAAAGAAGGTATTTCTGTGTGTGCATCTGCTTCAAATATTTACGTCCCGTGTTTGTGTCCCCTGGAAATGTGTATATTCCTCAGTTTTGAAGGGAGCTGTTTCATCTGTCATCCTAAAAACGGACGCAGAGTGTAGATGCAGGTATAAAATACCTGATACGCTATTTTATAATATAATAAAAACGTAGGGTTCATGTATGTGGTTTACTCTATTGTTTTATGCACATTATTCGATGAAAGCCATCCCATCAATAATATAGTTAGGCCCATCTTATGGATGAGACAGTTGGTCCAGGGTCAAATGACTGGTGCATAAGTGGCATAATCAGTAATCAAACCCAGTCGGTCTGTCTCTGCGACCCTGCTGCTGACCATGAGCTATCCTAGCGTCCTTCTGATTTCTGTGCGGCACTTACAGGTTTCCAGTTCTGGTTCCATTATCACCTTATCTTTGAGTCAGTGTTGCTGGGGTTTCCTTGCAGTTCCCTGAGCTCCTATTTGAGGAGGAGACGGAGCAGTGTGCGGACCTGTGCCTGCGGCTGCTCCGACACTGCAGCAGCAGCATCGGCACCATCCGCTCCCATGCCAGCGCCTCCCTGTACCTGCTGATGAGACAGAACTTCGAGATCGGGAATGTAAGTCTATTACCGTGAAAAGCCACCGGATTCATAAGAAATGTCATTTCTACAGATAGTTATTAAATAGTTTTGGGGGGGTGCATGGAGTTTTCTGTATGTTCTGAGTCTAATCTTAGACTATCTTAATAGTTCTCATTCTGTGGAT
>NW_003852461.1:9239407-9240491 GCF_000181295.1 Otolemur garnettii | reverse complement strand
TCCCATATACCAGAGGTGACAGGTTCAAACCCACCCCCGGCCAAAAACTGCAAAAAAAAGTTTCCACCTGACTTTGGGGCTCATCCTTGTAATCCTAGCACTCTGGGAGGCCAAGGCAGGTAGATTGCTTGAGCCTAAGATCGAGACCGGCCTGAGCAAGAGTGAGACCCCATCTCTACTAGAAAAACTAAAAAAATTTTTTTTTAAAAAAGGTATTGCTAGTTTCAGAACATTGAGTTAAACATGTACCAGATATGCTTCATTAATTACATTATTCTGTTTCTTCCAAATCTTATTTTTACTTCCCTTGGTGGACTGAGAGAAGTAAATTAAAGGCTATTCCTACTTTTTGTCTTTTTCTCCTTTATTCTTCTTTGATGTGACTATTACATTTTAACTATTATATTCTCTTATGAATTATCCTCCTTAGAATTGAAAATAATCCCTCTTGATCTCTTATAAAACATTTTGGGGGGAGGGGTTGAATTTCACCTTGTGTGGTATTAAGAGCTTGACCTCTGCCCTCTTTAATTGTCACTTGCTACAGTTACTCGGCCTGTGGTTCAGTTTGCCCTTGATTGCGGGCACACCTCTCAGGTAGTCGACTATTTTAAATGCACATGGGGACAAGAGTCGAGTCTTCCTTTAATGCTTCAGTCTCTAATTTGAATAGAACTCTTTTCATATTTGTTATTATAACATTAGCTACGTCCTGGAATTCCATATTTTCATATTGTTGTGTCTTCTCCCTGTCCGACCTTTTTAAAAAAAATGTGTTGATCGTGGTTTAATTCATTTCCTTTTGCTCATGTAGGTATTTAACACCAGGATTTTTCTTTAGACATTGCTTTTGGTATCTCATAGGTCCTGATAAATCATAACTTTGTAATTTGGGCTAAAATTCTCTTAACCCAATTTGGGTTAAAATTTTTTAACCCAAAGAGTTGACAGGCCTTTTCATTTCAAAGTTTTGGTGTTTTTAGTTTTATTACATTGCAATTATACAGTGTAAATACTATTTATTTCTTTTTATATTATGAGTGTGTGTATTTGTGGTTTTAAACATAGCCAGTTTTGCTGACTG
>NW_003852461.1:9238018-9239259 GCF_000181295.1 Otolemur garnettii | reverse complement strand
GTATTGTTAGTAGAATTTTCCAGGGTTGTGCTTGGAACGGTGGAGTATTCTGGTGTAGTCGCCTCTTGTTTTATGGAATGTTCATTCCTGGGCTTCTGTATGTAACAGCTCTAATTATCGGTTCGGTGATCCATCACTGCATGTTTTTGGGTCCTGGCTGGAATTCTTCCTCACGTCAGTTTTCAGCGCTCTCTGGGTGCTCCCCCTGTTTGTGCTGAGCAAAGTCGTGAATGCCATGTGGTTTCAGGACTAGCTGACCTGGCATTTGCAGTATCAGGGAGGAGGCCTCATCCATTCCCCGTGTCCGTGGAATAATTGCTGACATGCTTTCCACCTTCTGTTGCAGGCTCTTCTCCTTATCCAGGGAATGTTCATGAGCCTCTTTCTATCCCTCTGGTTGGTCAGCTGGTTAGTCTCCTTCACACGTCCCTTCTGTACTCACTGTATTGCTTCATATCATTGGTCCAATAAAGGAATTGAAATGCACCAACAGTTGTCAGACCTAGAAAGGAACTGGCTTTACTGCTTTGGGTTCGGTTTGCCGTTGGCTTTTCTCACGGCAAAGCAGTCCTCGTACATTATCAGTGGCTGCCCCTTTATCCCCTTTCCTTTGGTCATTACCGGCGCCAATGCAGCGAAGACCCCTGAAAAGCATACCTCTTCCAGTTGCGACTCTTCTCCTGGGTGGTCTTCTTAAGCAACCGACTCTTTCACAAGACCGTGCACCTGCAGTCTGCCCTGAGCAGCTCAACCTCTGCAGAGACGATCCCTTCGCCACATCCATCTCCTGCCAAACCAAAAGCTGCTGCGGACCACTGAGCTGCCTGCCACCCAGAGGGGATGGGTGGGAGTTGAGGGAGTCTGCCAGGGGCCTTCTGCATATTCCCTTCTCTCTGCGGAACTGGAAGGTTTCTCTCTGGTGCACATAAGGCAGAATCTTCCTGACACCAGTGTGAGGATTCTTAACAGCGCCTGAGTCTGAAAGGACCACAGGTTTTTCTGCAGCTGTTTTCTAGCCTTGCCATCCCCTGTGCCTGGATTTTGTTTTCTCCCTGTGCCATTTACCCTCCTACTTTCCTGCCTTCCACCACCCTGGGATGAATGGGTTTTATAATCCTAGCTGTTGTATTTTGTGGATTTGTTATTTTTGTTGTTCTTCTGTGAAGCACACACGTTGGATGTGGGAGGTAAAGGAGGATCTCAGCTGCTCCTGGTCACTCCTTTTATAGCCATCACTGTCT
>NW_003852461.1:9236396-9237429 GCF_000181295.1 Otolemur garnettii | reverse complement strand
GGGGGGACAGAAATTTATTGTTGGCCCCTGCCCAGTCTGTCTGGTATTGCAGAGGAATATTGGATGCTGCAGATAGGAACTGAAGGGGTAAACTTATTAAACCCACAAAATCCTGTGATTGGTTGGTATTTTACTATCATCAGAGACCAGATATGGGGGAAATGTCAAAATACTTGTACAGTTTTAAAATTTCACAATTAAACATGAGCTGGTTTCCCCCCCACACACAAAAATGTGTTGATCATTGTCATCTTACACTGTACGGCCAGTTTACCTTATTTAGGGATGTGGTCTTTATCCCACGCGGCAGAGTTCTGGTTATGTAGCACCTACAGTCCCCTCCTTCCTTAGATCATGCGTCTCTGTGAAAACTGGTTCTGGTGGGAGGTGAAAAAAATCTTAGCTATCACAATTGTCTGTGGCTCTCCAAAGCTCACGGCACCCAACATTGTGTTCCTCAGGCTGTTTCTCTCGTTGGCCTTATTGGGCATCACATGAGCAGCACTGAGGTGAAGTTCATGGGTGGTAAAGAACAAAATGTGTACAAAATTGGGGTCAAAACTATGGAGAATAGATAAGCTGCATTAGAGGACTTTGAATCGGTTACTTTGTCTCAAAGTCATACAACCGGAGGATGTTTCCATTGGCTGCCTCGTGGATGGAGTTTATGTTTGATTATGAATGCTTTTGTGACTTGGGCTTTAAAAATTAATTAAATTTTCTTTATTATTCTACAGAAGTTATTTTAGTTATTTTATAAATTTGTAATTTATATTATTAATTATATCAACTTCTGAAAAAGGAAAACATTAATAATATCTGAATGACTAGTAGCTAATTGAGTTAGCTGAAATAAATTTTTAAGCAATACTTTTTTTGAGGAGGAGGGGACAGAGTCTCACTGTGTTGCCCTAGGTAGAGTGCTGTGGCGTCACAGTTCACAGCAACCTCAAACTCCTGGGCTTAAGCGATTCTCTTGCCTCAGCCTCCCAAGTAGCCAGGAATACAGGCACCTGCCACAACGCCTGGCTGT
>NW_003852461.1:9227795-9235627 GCF_000181295.1 Otolemur garnettii | reverse complement strand
AAAAAAAAAAAAAAAAACGGCAAAAAAAGTTGTAGATATCTGAACATAGACTGATTTTTTTTATTTTAAATAATGTTTTTTTCCTAGCTGTTTATGAAATTCTCTCTTTATATTTAAAATTAAATACCTTTCCTAGAATATGTCTTGATGTTGACTGATTTTTGTTGATTTTCTCAGACACATGATATATATGTTCAGTTCATTTATTTTAGAAAGTTTTCTTGAGTATAAAATCAAATATTTGTCTTTTCCAGTGTTTGAGGTTTCTTTGCCAAGTACCATTACGTAAATGTTGAATCTTTTTTACTTTACATTTTACCTATCACTTTCCTTTCTTCTTTTTAACATTTTTTAAAATTTCATCTTAATGTCTGGGGTTTTTTTCTATTTCTTTTTCAAGTAAAACATTTCTCGTGCCAGCTCACAGGTGATCTCCTATTTTGTGTGATTGCTCTCCGATTCTTACTCTTTTTTCCTTGAGTTTCTGTATTTCTGCTTTATTTTTCTTACTAAAGGTAATGTCTCTGTAAGCTTTTATAATTTAAGTCAAAATATTTCGTTAGGATTTTTATCTGTTTCATGACAGTTTTCCATTAAGTTTCTTACCTTTCTGTTAACTCAGTGTAGAGCAGGTGGGATCATCTGTGGGAAGTTCCTCAGGACACGTGTGCTGGGAGGTTGCTCGCGCCCAGAAGTTCACATCTGGCCTGGGCAACATACCAAACCCCATCCCTCTCTTTAAAAGAATAGTACTAATAATATAAGATTAGTATCAGGTAGTGCCTCTAAAAAAGAATAGGTAGTTTTAAACTGTCAGAGTGCTCCCCTCACCATCTGAGTGCTCCCCTAGCCGTCAGGGTGCTCCCCTTGGGAAATTAGCACATAGGCCAGTGCCTAGTTCGCTCTTCAAAGCAGTTTTGGAAATCTTTTTCTGGCCATTAGAACTGTCATTATACAAGATCTGACATTAAAGTTCTCAAACTGGTCCTAGGGAAAGTGCTTTGAAGGGTGGACGAGGCCTTGGCTTCAGTGCCTCACTTCACAGGGGAGCACCTCAGAGGTCACCACGGTGACATTCACCCGTGACTTATGTAGCACTTTTTCTAGGACCAGGTAATATTGTCTGACCTCCTGAACTTCTTAATAGATAAATGTAAAGGCCTAGGCACAACTTTTTTTTTTTTTTTTTGGCTACAGGATCTCTCACTTTATGTATCCCAGGCTAGACTGTGACGTAATCATAGCTCACCGCAGCCCTGAGCTCCTGGGCTCAAGCGATCCTCCTTCCCCAGACTCCTGAGTATAGACACATGCCAGCAGGCCTGGCTAATTTTCCTTCTTCCTCTTTTTTTTCTTTCAGAGTCAAGGTCTCCCTGTGTTGCCCAGGCATGTCTTGAACTCCTGGCCTCGAGCATTGATGCCCCCTCAGCCTCCCAAGTCTCTGGGATTATAGGCCACCCAGCTCTGATAATGTCTCATGCAATTCTAACATGTGACTTTTTTTTTTTTTGCAGTTTTTGGCTGGGGCTGGGTTTGAACCTGCCACCTCTAGTATATTGGGCCGGCACTCTGCTCCTTGAGCCACAGGCACCGCCCCACGTGACTTTTTAAATACTTTTTTGAGCCCTATTATTCACAGTAAAATTCTAGGTTTTATGTTCTTTCTAAAACAAAATTTCAATATGAATATCTCGTTACTTTCCTGAAAAAAGTTTTGCTCAGAATGGTATTTTGTCACTAAATACTGTTTTAGCAAGGAAAGAAAGCAGACTTTCTCCTTTAAGCTTTCCTGTGTTAAATAGTGGCCTGACAATTTCTCTGTTGCAGAACTTCGCCAGAGTTAAAATGCAGGTAACAATGTCACTGTCATCCTTGGTGGGCACATCTCAAAATTTTAACGAGGAATTCTTGAGGCGTTCTCTGAAGACGATATTGACGTACGCTGAGGAAGATCTGGAACTGAGGGAAACGACATTTCCTGATCAGGTCAGAAATGCTGCTTTCCTGTTCATTGGAATAGGCTTATTAAACGGGCACTTTCCAGATTGTTAAATCAAACGTTGATTTTGCAGAAGGATCCTTTATTTCTCTTTAGTCAACATATCATTGCCATGGATAGGACTGCATCTTTGTGTTTTATTAAGCTTCCCTTCTTTTTTAGAATAGTTAATATCATTGATGTTTAATTCTGTACATTGGTAACAAGTAGGACAGTGGACTTAGTCAATATAGACAGTTTGATGGTGACACATTATTCCCTCTTATTAAGCAAACAGTAATTTGCTTTTAAAAACTAGTGTTTGGGCTCTGCGCCTGTGGCTCAAGCAGCTAAGGCACCAGCTGCGTACATCTGAGCTGGCGGGTTCGAATCCAGCCCATGCCCACCAACAACAATGTCGGCTGCAACCAAAAAGTAGCCGGGCGTTGCAGCAGGCACCTGTAGTTCCAGCTACTTGGGAGGCAGAGGCAGGAGAATCACTTGAGCCCGGGAGTTGGAGGTTGCTGTGAGCGTGATGCCATGGCAACTCTACCCAGGGCGACAGCTTGAGGTTCTGTCTCAAAAAATAAATAAATAAATAAATAAATAAAAACTAGTGTTTGCAAATAACTTTCAGTAAAATCAGAAACATAGGAAATTTCCTTTTGTTCTCTTATATTTCCCATATCCCTGTGTTTTATTCCTGCTAATAGTGCTGCTAGTTTCCAGGCATAAAGGCTCAGGCTGCTGAGTTTCTATGAGGCTTACCACCCTCACTCAGCACGCCGGCACTCATACCCTCTGCAGAACTACATCAGTATTGTATAATTTGTTGAAATCTTCAGATGTTTATCTGAAATATCTCCCAAATTGATTTAGTGATTGTGAATGAAGGACAGTTCAAGAATGTTTTTTGTATCATTCTCTGCTGCAGGTCCAAGATCTGGTTTTCAATCTCCATATGATCCTTTCTGATACTGTGAAGATGAAGGAGCACCAGGAGGACCCTGAGATGCTGATTGATCTAATGTACAGGTAGCATTCGTTTGACAAACTTATACTTTATTCAGTGGGCTTAGTAAAATAGGGAGAACATTAGCTGAAAAAATTAAACATACAAAAATTTAAGTGATTTCTGTCATGGTTCTGAAAGCCAAAATGCACTTTTTTTTTTTTTTTGAGACACCCTGGGTAGAGTGCCGTGGTGTCACAGCTCACAGCAACCTCAAAGTCCCAGGTTCAAGCCATCCCCCTGCCTCAGCCTCCTGAGTAGCTAGGACTACAGGCGCCCACCACGCCTGGCTAGATTTTCTATTTTTTAGAAGAGAGAGGATCTTGCATCTGCTCAGGTTGGTCTCGAACTCCTGAGCTCCAGCCATCCACCCACCTTGGCCTCTCAGAGTGCTGGGATTACAGACAAGATCCTCTGTACCCAGCCTTGTTCATCTTGAAATCTGGGCTCAAGGGAGCCTCCTACCTTGGCCTCCCAGAGTGCTAGGATTATAAGTGTGAATCACCACGCTGGCCCCAAGACCTGTATTCTAAATGTAAGAATCAGTCTATTTTACTACAACATCAATTGCCTGACTTTTAATATTGGCATGACTGAAGGACAGTATGTATAGAGAACATTTTGAACAATCTGTTACTCCTTTTATACCTTAATTGAGATAAGAGTAAAACTTAAGAATTTTCCTTTTCCATATAACCCTTCCTTTTTATAATTTTGGAGGTGATTAAAGGTACAAATAAAAAAAAAATTCTGTTCTCTTTAAAGTAATACAATGAAACCACCCTTTCTAGGTCTTCTTTTTTTCCTTGAGTATAAAACTTCTGTAATGAGCACATAAATTCCCGTACTTTTCCCCTCACTGATTGTTTCCTTAGTTGCCAGATTTTAATATGGCAGGTCTGTCTTTGCTCCTGCCTCCCAGCTAAAGGAATGGACAATCCTTCAGGTCACATCTGTTTCTGTAAAGATACACATTTTCATACGGCAGAAACCTGCCTAGGAAACTCTGAGCAAGCCATCTAAACTCTCTCCCAGCTTGGGAAGCATATGCTAATTGAGAATTTCTTTCCTAATTAGAATTGCTAAGGGTTACCAGACCTCTCCAGATCTGCGATTGACCTGGTTGCAGAACATGGCCGGCAAACACTCGGAAAGGAGCAACCACGCCGAGGCCGCCCAGTGCCTGGTCCACTCCGCAGCGCTTGTGGCTGAGTACTTGAGCATGCTGGAGGACCGGAAGTACCTGCCTGTGGGGTGCGTGACGTTCCAGGTAGGAATCTGCAGAACGTACATCACGTCAGGGCTTGTCCTTTTCTGGTGTCGGCCTAGTCTCGCTAGGGTTTAGATTCTTACGGTTTGTAAGAAAAACTTAATGACCTAAGCCAGAGCTGTACAAGGTGAAATAACATTTCGCTATCATTGTCGTGAATACATTTTTAAAGAATTTTTCTTATCAATTCTCTTGCCACAGTTTCTTAATCTTTGAATTTTCAGTGCTATGTGTATTTATTCTTTTCGTCTTTACTGCTTTGTAATCAGTTATAGATTTTAGCATCTGTGAAAATATGCTCAAAATATGGAGACTCAGAATTCAGTAGAAACTCCTACTTGGTTTGTACCTAACACACCAGGTAGACCAGCACTCTCCGTTTCCCGGCTAAAGTGTAACATGGTGCAAACCTCTGACTCAGGAGCTGAATTCTTTGCCTACCAAGAGTTAGTTATGCTTTGTTTTTCTCCAAAACCTATTATCAGAATTGAGATATGAGAAATATTATGTCTTCTGATGATATTAGAATATAGAAAGAAGATTATTGTTTCTCTGTAAACTAAGCTGAATGTGTTGCAAAGACTGAATAAAGATGAGTCTGCCAAACGATTGCTGTTGAATTAATTTTGGACCAGACAAATAAATGGCTGGGGGGGAAGCTCCTAAGCTTCTAGGGTAATTTGACAGTCTTTTAAGTTCAAATTTTTGTTCTATTTTATTTATTTGTTTATTTGCAGTTTTTGGCCAGGGCTGGGTTTAACTCACCACCTCCAGTATATGGGGCCACCGCCCTACTCCTTTGACCCACAGGCACTGCCCTTTTTATTCTACTTTAAAGAAACCAAAACTGAAAGTCTTAAAAGAAGGTTGTATTATGGGTATTTTCTCAAAAGAGATTATATAGAACTCTGATCTGGAGACCCATAGAAAAAGAAAAGGCCTTAGGCCACCAGTTCTCCACCTGTGGGTCACGACCCACAGGAACTGTATTAACGGGTGCGGCACTAGAAAGTTGAGAAGCACTGCCTTAGACCTACTTCAGAAAAGTTGATAAATGGGCTAGGTGCCTGTCGCTCAAGCGGCTAGGACGCCGGCCACATACACCAGGGCTGGCGAGTTTGAACCCGGCCAGGCCTGCCAAACAGCAATGACAACTACAACCAAAAAATAGCCTGGTGTTGTGGCTGGTGCGTGTAGTCCCAGCTCCTGGGAGGCTGAGGCAAGAGAATCGCCTAAGCCAAAGAGTTTGAGGCTGTGACACCACGGCACTCTACCCAGGGTGACATAGTGAGACTCTGTCAAAAAAAAAGTTGATAAATGAGTGTACATCTACTATAAATGTTTAGGTTAAACATTTATAAAATAAGTATGTATATATCATTTCTTTTTTATAAATAATGGCTGATTCCAACCTCATTGGGTAAGAGAGCTTTTACTGTATCTGAGTTTTTTCACTAACTGAATGTGTATTAGATAAGCCAAGAGACCATTTTTTGTACTTTACTTTCTCTTACAGATATTTTTGAGAAGATCAATTAAATAAAAAAGAAAGACGATTTAAGTCTCCTTATATATCTTATGTCACATCACTATTTTCTTTAGCCCATGGTTTTTCTTAATTCTCTTTTTTATAACTTTTTATTAAGGGAAATTTATCTAGCAATAGTGTTTTCATTTTATTGTAATCTTTAAAATACAGATTTTTGGAGATTTATCTTTTACCTTTCTGTCAACTCTCCTTTTTTTAAACCCAAGCTGACAGTTATAGTTCATCTTCAGTTATTTCTTCTTGAACGTTTTTCATGCTAGGAAATTAATTCATTCTTTTTCTTTTTTTTTTTTTTTTGAGACAGAGCCTCAAGCTATCCCCCTGGGTAGAGTGCTGTGGTGTCACAGCTCACAGCAACCTCCAACTCCTGGGCTTAAGCGATTCTCTTGCCTCAGCCTCCCGAGTAGCTGGGACCACAGGTGCCTGCCACAACACCTGGCTATTTTTTGGTTGCAATTGTCGTTGTATGGCAGGTCCAGGCTGGATTCGAACCTGCCAGCTCTGGTATATGTGGCTCTTGCCTTAGCCACTTGAGCCACAAGCACCAAGCTGGAAATTAATTCACTTTACCAACCTTTTCGATGTTTTTCCCCCTAGAATATTTCATCTAATGTTCTAGAAGAATCAGCGGTCTCAGACGACGTGGTATCTCCAGATGAAGAAGGCATCTGCTCTGGAAAGTACTTCACGGAGTCGGGACTCGTGGGGTTACTGGAGCAAGCGGCTGCTTCCTTCTCCATGGTGGGTGATCCTTCCCATTCTCTCCCCACAGTTCTGAGTTATCACTGACATGTATGTTTATTCTGTCTGCCTTATGACTCTACTTTACTTTTAAGGTAGTTTCTTTTTCTAAGTTCCTTAAAAACTACCTAGGAACAGATTTTCTTTCTAGATTCATCATTCTTTTTCTTGAGACAGCCTCCAGCTATCACCCTGGGTAGAGTGCTGTGGCATCACAGCTCCCAGCAACCTCCAGCTCCTGGGCTCAAGTGATTCTCCTGCCTCAGCCTCCCAAGTAGCTGGGGCTACAGGCACCCACCACAATGCCCGGCTGTATTTTTTTTTTTTTACATATACATGTGTTTGTTGGGTTTCCACTTTTTGCCTTCACAAAATAAAAAAGGCTTAAAATTTAACAACAATGGCTCGGCGCCTATGGCTCAAGTGGCTGAGGCACCTGCCATGTACACCTAAGGTGGCGGGTTTGAATCCCCAGCCCGGGCCCACCAAACAACAATGACAGCTGCAACCAAAAAATAGCCGGGCGTTGCAGGCACCTGTGGTCCCAGCTACTTGGGAGGCTGAGGCAGGAGACTCGCTTGAGCCCAGGAGTTGGAGGTTACTGTGAGCTGTGATGCCACGGCACTCTACCCAGGGGGACAGCTTGAGGCTCTGTCTCAAAAAAAAAAAAAAAAATTAATTAAAAATAAATAAATAAATAAAAATTTAACAACAATAACAATGTTTAAAATATGGAGAGAAACAAAAACCCTATGGAGAATGAATGAAGATAAATACATTCAGAAAATAAAACACAAAACTTTGTGAATACAGTCACAAAACTTTTACCACCACACATTTTCTGAAAGTTTTAAATTAAAAAACAAAACAGGATCTCTGGTGCTTTAAGTTCTTGGTTGGGTGGATTAACACGGCTCTGTAAATAGAGTTTGTCTATTGGAAAACAAGAGAGGTGTTTTTCTTTGCACCTGGCGCTGGTGTCCAGGAAAGTTGCGACTGCTCACCTGTTAGTTGCATAGTGATCCTTACTGAGTAGGAATGGGAGGCCTGGAACTTACTTTGGGGAGCTTTATAAACTACATCCTGAATCCTGCCTGCCTGCCTGCCATGCTGTATAACCCAGTTATTGTTCCCTCCATCTATATGCAAAGAATCGAAGCAGTCAGGTAGAACCCAGATGGGATGTTTACTGGAGAAAGGAAGAATAGCTGAGTCCCTGCTTACCTTCCTGAACCCTGGTCACCTACTTTCTCTGATTTTCTGGTGGGTGCATAGTTTCCCA
>NW_003852461.1:9213844-9227509 GCF_000181295.1 Otolemur garnettii | reverse complement strand
ATATTGGGAATTAACTGGTTATTTCTTCCCCAGCCGTTACCCCAATTTTTGTAGTATATTGGTTAAGAGATGCATTTAGGGCTGGGCACAGTGGCTCATACCTGTAATCCTAGCACTTTGGGAAATCAAGCTGGGAGGATCATTTGAGGCCAGGAGTTGGAGATAAGCCTGAGCAAGAACAAAACCCTGTCTTTACAAAAAGTGAAAAATTAGCCCAGCATGGTGGCAAATGTCTGGAGTCCCAGCTACTCAGGAGGATGAGGCAGCAGGATCAGTTGAGTCCAGGAGTTTCGGGTTACAGTGACCTATGACGATGCCACCGTACTCTAGTCTGAACAACAGAGCAAGCCTGCATGTCAAAAAAAAAAATGATAAGAAAACAAAATTCAAACACTGGCTCTGCTACTTAGTAGTTCTGTTACTTCAGACACAGATTACCTAACCTGTTGGTGCCTGATTGTTCTTATGTGTTAGATACATCTAATTATAATCACCACCTCGTGGGGGTGGTGTTAGGATTGGCTGGGTGAATGCACATAAGAGCTTATCACAACGTCTGGCTCTAAGGAAGTGTGTGCTGGCCATCATCACCATCCTCATTGTTATTGGAACTTAGAACCAGCTGGCTTAAACATAAATATTCTTTTATTCTCCACTCCCAGTACTACACTTAACTATCCTTTAAAAAAATAAAAAGAACGATGTATTTTTTTTTTTTTTTGTAGAGACAGAGTCTCACTTTATTGCCCTCAGTAGGGTGCCATGGCATCACGTAGTTCACAGCAACCTCCAGCTCCTGGACTTAAGTGATTCTCTTGCCTCAGCCTCCCGAGTAGCTGGGACTACAGGCGTCTGCCACAAAACCCGGCTATTTTTTGGTTGCAGTTCGGCCTGGGCGGGGTTTGAACCCACCACCTTCATTATATGGGACCGGTGCCCTACTCACTGAGCCACAGGTGCCTCCCGATAATATTTTTTTCAGATTTAAAAATTAGGTGTTCATTCTCTTTAAAATGGCTTGCCTCTGAGGACTTTGAACATCCTAATTCCTCCCCTAGACCAGTATGAACCAGCAGGAGGAAAAGGGTTTTGGCGATTGATGGAATATTTTAATAAACACAAACTGTGTATGTTTTATGTGTGTTTAATTTTAATAGTTCATGGTAGTTCATTTAGGTTGGGGCACAGTGCCCTATATTACTGAAAATCTTTTGCAGTTTTATGAATTTGACTCTTTTTCAGTTAGTCTATTTGATTCTAATTAAAATGGTTACTGAGGCATTTTAGTTACACTAAACATATTTCACTATTATAGCTATCTTACGCTTAAATATGTTTTTCCTTGGGAAAAATATGTTTGCTGATCTATGAAGCAATGAAAACTTAGTAGCTTTGGAAAAAACCTTTATCTCTTCTCTCACTACACCAATCCATTATTAGGGATAAAAGACAGAAGAGCAGAGCAAACATACCTTGTCCTGTCTGATTATCCCCCCTGATGACCACTGGCCAACCACTGACCAGTGCGCCCCCAGGGGAAGAAAATGTGGTGGCTCAGAAACTTTTCTTAAAGATCAGTGATGTTTCCAAGGAGATTGCCTGTGCTGACTTAATATTTTGGAAAGTAAATGATTTTAGTTTCCCAAGAGACCACAGCTTATCTAATGATAAGATAATTGGGTGTCTGTGACCAGTGTGATATGGAATCTCTTTTATTTCTTGGCTCAGAATTAGCTTCTGCAAAAGTTCATATGCATGAGTAAGTAGACACACACACATTTGTTTGCCTTAGTGAAGTGATTATTCAGTAGGTAGAAGCAGGATGCTTAATTCAAATTATATAGAAATGTAAATAGGCACTCATTTTATTAATATTCACAAACAGACATATATACATATACATGTATCTTGAGATGCTAACATTGTGAGAAATTCTTTTATTAAGCTTGTAATACAGTTAAAAATTAGAAGTTTGTTTTTGTGTCCTGTTGAGGAAGGTTCAGTGTTATTGTCTCAATAGAAATATTATAAATGTATACGTTGTAATTATTTTACTTTCTTATTGACGTAAGAGAAACCAGTATCTCACAAACATCGTTCTTGTAGGCTGGCATGTACGAAGCAGTAAATGAGGTTTACAAAGTCCTCATTCCTATTCATGAAGCTAATCGGGATGCAAAGAAACTCTCCACAATTCATGGAAAACTTCAAGAAGCATTCAGCAAAATTGTCCATCAGGTAATGATTCTAATTTCTACCTTCAGTATAAACAGAGAAAACTTTCTAAAAGCATTATCATTGTTTTGTACTATGTCAAACTAGATCCCAAGAAATGACCATTTTAATCAGGTTACAAATGAGTAGTCAAAATGGTACTTTATGGCCAAAGCAAGGCTCGTTAGCAAAAAATGAGCCCACTTGGGGCAGTGCCTGTGGCTCAAAGGAGTAGGGTGCCGGCCCCATATACCAGAGGTGGAGGGTCCAAACCCAGCTCCGGCCAAAAAACTGCAAAAAAAAAAAAAAAAGAGCCCACTTGAAGTAAATGATCATCATCAGTTTTCCTCATAGCTTTTCTCCTTCACTTTTTTGAATTGTTACTAGTTAGCAAATTTTTTAACTTGTGTTTTTTCTGTTTCACGTGTAGGTATAATTATGAATCTATTTTTTTTTGCAGTTTTTGGCCGGGGCTGGGTTTGAACCCGCCACCTCCAGCATATGGGGCCAGTGCCCTACTCCTTTGAGCCACAGGCACTGCCCTATGAATCTAATTTTTAAAATGGATATCTATCCCTTTGCTACCAAAAAAGGTTGTTTTACTAAATGATGTGAAACTGTAATAAATTAATACTTTCAATGACCATAGCTGAGTGTTGTTTTTCCTAGATGTTTACATTCAGCCATCCTTTGATATACGGCATTTCCAGAAAGAAAATAGCATTTAGTGGCAGTAATGAGTGACATGATTGTCTTATACGTATTGAATTATAATAGTGTGATTTCAGTACTTATTCTTTTATAGTTCATTATAGAATCCACATACTATCACCCAAATTAAAATCTAATTAAACTTGGTTTAAAGAGAGGTAGACTGCTAGCTCTTGACTCATTGAAATACTCTGAAGCGCCCAGTTGGGCCTCCTCCTCCTCCTCTTTCCTGGCCCCTTCTGTCACCTGCTTCCCCCATTGTCTCAGAGGGAGGTGGGGTTCAGTATCCACTTTTATACGCAGTACTAGTCCCAATTAATTGTCTATCAGCTTGACCTCTTGCTTGCCATGGGTTAAACTGTTCTAGGTGAATTGATATAATCTCAGAGGCTTTTAACAGTCTCCAAATAGGGTTTCTATTCTATTGAATCAGGAGTTTAGTGTCATCTGTTAAAATGTTGGGCGGCACCTATGGCTCAAAGGAGTAGGGCACCGGCCCCATATGCCGGAGGTGGTGGGTTCAAACCCAGCCCCAGCCAAAAACTGCAAAAAAAAAAAAAGAAATGTTGAAGCCACAAAAAATTAATTAGGTTTCATGGTCCTAACAGGTGGGTCTCTTTATAATCTGTCATACATATACTATCAAAGAAACCTCATCCCAGCTCCTAGAGCTGTGAATTGCAAATTGTACATGTCAGTTCTGGCACATCTAGAGCTACTGTTTCCAAGAAACTTTGACCATTTGTGTCAGTTGCCTTTGAGAAAAATTGCAATTCATACTCCAGTTTATTCTGGATATTCAGTGAAGTGAAGTTTACTTTAGAGATCTAATTTAAACACATAAACATGAAGAAGCAGCTGGCTCCCTTTTTCTGCAATTTGTACTTTCACTTATTAATGTTGTTTAAAAGCAAAATTTTAGGTGGTGGGCTTTGAACAAACAATTCATAAAATTATTTTAGGTCTTCAGTGAAAGAGCATGTTGTTTAAAATATCCGTTTGTCTTCTATTTATGGAGAAGAAATGATGGTATATGATGCCTTACATTACTGAACTTCCTTTGGCCTTTTTTGTTCTTTTTAAACAGTTTTTTTTATGACTTTTTTTTTTTTACTTTTTATTATACAGAGTACTGGCTGGGAGGTAGGTAATATTTTAGTTAGTTAAAGACACTAATAGATTGATTTGATCAGATTTCTTATGCCAACGCTTTGCCCACATGTGCTAGCTGTGGGCATTCTGTTGCTATCTGCTATCAACTGAATTCATTAACCAAAGAAATTTTGTTAAAATACCGTAAGTTATTTTAAGAAATTTATCCTTGAGAGGTTTTAGGCAGTGCATGGAGATCCGTATGTTAACACGAATGAGATTCTTTGGTAAATGAGCCACTGTGTCATCACTTCAGTTTGTTTTTATCCTTTGAAACATTTCTTTCATCAACATTTACACACAGAATTTCTTTTTTTTAACCATATCGTTTCACCTCATTTTACAGAGGTCGATTTATGTGTTATTGCTCAGAGGTATAAATAGAACATACGATGTTTCATCTGCTCTAAAATGCCATCAATTATAAAACATACTTTATAAGCGTTTAAGGCAGGGGAAAAAACCCTGTGTATCAAACCTATCAGTTGAGAGATGAATACCAACTACAGAAATATTAAAATGTGAGCAGAATGTGCACCTTAGAATTGATGAGATACTGTGTTGATTTGATCTTGGGTCCCTTCACCTTGACTCTAACAAGCACTGCTGAGGAAAGAAATCCACTTTGCCATTTAAATTTGGAGGGAGACAGGGATAAGGAGATGGAGAGAACCTGACATTTAATTTGACCTCATCTTCTGATGGTATTTGATGTATTAATCTGTTTAATAAGACAGCACGTGCTTCCTTTATGTAGTAATATGTAAACCACATCTTACCTGAGAAGATGTTGGCAAGAATTGATTACCATTGTTTTAAATCTTTCTGTAAAGGAAGAGATTCTATATAATATGCCCTAATGTATTTTGATGAGGTAAAGCAAGGTAGTAATGAATCAAGTTTGTTAAAGAAAGCTGTGTGCTTCCCCTCTCACTTTACGGTTAGAATTGTGTTGATTCAACAGCTTAGGTTTCCCTGGTTGGTTTCATATTGTGATTCTTATTTTGAGACCCACACAGAAAAACCTTAGGAACAAATGTGACTACGGAGTTTCCTTCCATTTCTGAAATAGTGCCCAGCTTGAGCTTTTATTCAGATGGAACCACTGCCTTTGTTCTACCATAATTCTCCAGATTACATATGGCCTTACAAATACCATAATCCATCATTCCTGTGGCTCAATGAAGAAATCGGTAGAGAGACTTGCTGTGGTTATCTATGGTGATAAAGTTCCGCATAGATTTACTAACATGAAAGAGAATTGGCTGGAAATTAGGTATAAAGAATATCTTGAAACCTCTGAGCAGTTCATGACTAGCCGCCTTCATGCTGAATCGACCCCTGAAAGGTGTAATTTTCACTGGTTATGACATTAATACCATTCTGTCATCGTGTTTACTGCATGGTAAAAGTCACGCAGACTTCTGTTCATATTCTTGTCACTGCCTTTTACTGGACCTTTAGCTTTGTAGCTGCTCAGTTTGCTGCACGTTTTTGCTTCTCCGTTGTAAAACTTAAATGGATGCTTGCGTTTTAAAAATGTGTTTGCTGCCATTTGCTGCTTATTTGTTTTGAAATTTCCGTAATTAAAATGCTTTCTGTTTTCTCTTCTTTCTTGCCCCTGGTTGCTGACCTTCCTCCCTACTTTTACTATTGTCTATCGTGGTAAGTTCTATCTTGTGAATATTTTTCTTTTTGACTGTGAAAACGTCAATAATTTTATTTTTTCTAAAAACTGTGTTTCCCAGCTAATTTCCTAGTATTCTCATAGAACTCTTACTGAATTGAAATCCAGTAAGGGTAATTTATACATTGTAGAAAGGCTCTTTGAATTGATAACTTACTCCTCCATTTACAGGAGTGGCCCTTCTGAGCTTGTGTAATAGTATTTCACTTTTTATCTTGCTCCGTGGTTTTGTACAAATTATTTGAGTTGGCACAGCTTTTAGGGGAGCAGGTGTGTGCACACACGTAAGACATAGAAAGAGAGAGAGAAAATGTGTGTGTATAAAAGCTAACTCTAGGCTCGGTGCCTGTGGCTCAAGTGGCTAAGGCACCAGCCACATACACCTAAGGTGGTGGGTTCCAATCCAGCCCAGGCCTGCCAAACAACAATGACGGCTGCAACCAAAAAAAATAGCCGGGCATTGTGGCGATCGCCTTTGGTCCCAGCTACTTGGGAGGCGGAGGCAGGAGACTCACTTGAGCCCAGGAGTTGGAGGTTGCTGTGAACTGTGATGCCACAGCACTCTACCCAGGGGGACAGCTTGAGGCTCTGTCTCAAAAAAAAAAAGCTAACTCTAAAACATAATTCTTAGCAATTTGGCACTTTTTACTATGGAAAATTATAAACCTTCAAAGATCGTGTGTCTGTTACCTTCTCTGCCAGTTTCAATTCCTTAATGGCTATTAAGTGTTTATTTTTCCCAAAACCTTTTTTATCTTAAAACAATAGGAAATAAAGTTTTATAAGTATTTCTTTCTTATGATGCATTTTTATTCTTAGAAGAAAAATAAATTTCTATGTGAAAATTTTTATAAATATTTCATGTTTTGTGTGCATGTATTTATTTTTAGAATGTATATTTAGTCATTTATCAAAGAGTATATTCAGTTTGTATTCAGTACACTCGTACAAGTTTAGATTCTTCAGAAAAATCAACCCTTAAACACTGAGAACATAGTCACATGACACTTTTTCCTTTCTTTTTTGTCTTAAAGATTACAAACATATTTCTTTACAGAAAATACCACTACCAGCCACATGTGGTGGCTCATGCCTGTAATACTGGCACTCTGGTGGCCAAGATGGAAGGATCCCTTGAGCTCAGGAAGTCAAGACCAGCCTGAGGAAAACGAGACTAGAAAAATTAGTTGGGCAAAGCAGCAGGTGACTATAGTCCTAGCTACTCAGGAAGCTGAGGCAGGAAGATGGCTTGAACCTAGGAGTTTGAGTTTGCTGTGAGCTGAATGTATGCAATGGCACACTAGCCTGGGTGACAGAGTGACACTGTCTCGAAAAAAAAAAAAAGAAAAGAAAAAGAAAATACCACTGCTCTAGAAGGTGTATCTTAAAGTTTTCAGAAAGGCTAGAGAAGATGGGTTCAGCTTTGTTAAACTAAACTCTCCCCAGCTCACTAAGGAAATGTGGATTACCCTAACGTTGGGGTTTGACACATGCAAAATGAGTATATCTTAACTCTGGTTATTGGATGAGATGGACATGAGTATGAGCCAGTATTTTGGTTTTTGTATGCTCAGAAATATCACAGTCTGACACAGGAGTTTCTGTTGAATTTTTATATTCTTTAATCCGTACTAAAGATAAATGAGATGAAGTCATTCATCCAATCAAATAAAAGATAGAGCTAAATTAGAAACAGCAAATTGTAATGAGGAGGGAAGGAAGAGAATAAACTCTGAAAGAAGGAAATGAAATAAAAATTCAAGAGGGTAGAACATATTTAAAACAAGTATCTTGGGTGGGGCCTGTGGTTCAAGGAGTAGGGCGCCAGACCTATATACCAGGGGTGGCAGGTTCAAGCCTGGCCCAGGCCAAAACTGCAAAAAAAAAAAAAAAAAAAAAAAAAGGGCAGCGCCTGTGGCTCAAAGGAGTAAGGCACTGGCCCCATATGCCGGAGGTGGCGGGTTCAAACCCAGCCCCGGCCAAAAAAAAAAAAAATACCCACAAGTATCTTAGGTAATTGATAGAAAAATGTGATACTCTAAGAAGAAATTAGAACATTGCAGGTATAAAATATCCGTAAGTCTTCACCTTCCCAAGATGTGATTAAGGAAAGATAAAGGAAAATACAATAAATGGGAAGAAACTTGGTATGTGTAGGAGGAGATATTTTCTGGAATTTGGTGACTTCTGATAAATGGTATATACCCATGAGGTTGGTTTCTGCCCCTTATGCTACCTTTGAAGAGGAAAAAAAAAAAGATATGGACAGCAAATATTCACTACATAGATGAAATTAGATGTGATTTCTTTTTTCTGGGTGTGGATACATAATAGTCAGAACCAAACTTCTGATAAGAAAAGGAATAAGATATATCTTAGAATAACATGTTGACTCCAACCTGATTTTCATACTGGAGTATACAGGATGGATATGCAAACATTCAGAACAGTTACAGTAGAGGATGGTGCCGCCATGTAGGGAAGACAGTGTAGGGAGGGAGGGATTCTCAAAAGAGTTACAGGGGGAAATTCACAAGAATTCTCAACAAAAACATCAGAGAAATGGAAAACAGTTCAGGGATCATGCTACTGTCCTAGTCACACTCATGTTTATACCAGTATATAAAGTAAGAAAACATACAGGTCAATCAACAGCTTGGACTCTGATGTCAAGTACTTATGGGGTTAACTCTCAGTCCCACCACTTATTAACAGTGTGATCTTGGCCAGGGTACTTTTTCTCATCTTAAAATGAGGGTAAAAATAATTGTACCTTTCTCATAGATTTGTGATAAGAATTGATGTCAATACATGTAAAGTGCTTAGCCAGTGTCTAAGTACTCAAAATATGTTGGTCATTATTTTTGTCATTACTATGATTTTCAGCGTTAGTATTATCATTACTATTATTTGAAATCTTAACTCAATTTGGTTAATAAAATTAACTTGTTTCCAAGTTAATTCCAAGTTGAGATCTGTGACTGGAATTAATGGATAAATGCTCTTTAAAAGGAATAAGTCTAACTGAAGGAAAGAGACATTATGAAGGAAAGAGAGAGATTCCACTATGTGAAATCCTGGTGTGCCTATAAGGAAAACTAGAAACAGCTGGAGGGGCATAAAAGGAATTAGAGAAGTGATGTCATAATGGAAGTATACAACTAGCCCAACAGAATGTTCCTTGTTAAATAAAGATAGCAAAACTAAAACAGATTTAAGATATATCTGTCATAAGAGACTTTTAACCATTTAAAGATGTGGTAGGTGGATTTCTTTGGGACATAGCTTTGTTACCCAGAAGATTGTGGAAGCAGTGCAAGAACCACTAAAGAAGAGTAAGCTGTGGTGTGGGAGTCATAAGGAGTCATGGGGAACTCAGAAAGAATTCATAATAGCAAAGGAGGTTAATGTTAGAAAACCAGACTAGGTTTAAGAAAGTAGTGCTTCATTTTTAATTTAAAAGAAAAATAAGCATTATCCATCCCAGTGGTCCAAAACTCTGAAGAGGAGATAGAGATGAAGTGATGTTTTCCTGAAGGTGAATCAGTAAGCATTTGTGAACTTGGTAATGGCTAGTGGTTTGTCACTGGAGGACTCTATGCTAAAAATAAAGTCACTCAGCTGGGTGCAGTGGCTCACGCCAGCACTCCAGGAGGCTGAGGCAGGTGGATTGCTTGAGTTTAGGAGTTCAAGACTAGCCTGAGCAAGAGTGAGATCTCTTTTAAAAAAACAGCCAGGAGTTGTAGTGGGCACCTGTAGTCCCAGCTCCTTGGGAGGCTGAGGCAAGAGGATCACTTAAGCCTGAGAGTTTGAGGTTGCAATGAGCTGGAACACCACAGCATTCTACCGAAGGTGATAAAGTGAGACTCTGTCTCAAAGAAAGAAAAGAGAAAGAAAAGAAAAGAAAGTCTTCCAGATGCTTAGCCTTTCTTCTTCTCTAGCTCATCTGTCCCTGCAACTCCCAACTCCAGTACATACACACCGATTTACTTCCCTCGGCTTATCGCCTCTGCTTCTCCCCCTCACTTACTCAACTCCAGCCATACCTTTTACCTTCCTGTCGCTTCTGTCTTGGGGCCTTGCCCTGGCTCCTGCCTCTGCCTAGAGTGCATGTGTCCCAGAGACCCACAGGAATAACTCTTTTGGTCTTTCATCCTTTGTGAGCTTCTCGATGAAACCGATCTTGACCAGCTTCAGAGCGAGACCCCATCTTTTAAAAAAGGCAGGTACCTATAGTCCCAGCTATTTGACAGACTAAGATAAGAGGATCACTTGAGCCTAGGGGATTCAGGTTACTGTGAGCTATGATGCCACTACACTCTGCCAAGGGTGAAAAAAGAAAAAATGACATTGAAGGCTGGATGTGGTGGCCCACACCTATAATCTTATCACTCTGGGAGGCCAAGGCAGGAGGATTGCTTGAGCTCAGAAGTTTGAGGCCAGTCTAAGGAAGAATAAGACCCCATCTCTACTAAAAATAGAAAAATTAGAACATAAACCTGGGAATAGTGGGAAGATGACTGACTAGAAGCAGCTTTTACCAGGGGCTCATGCCCAAAGGGAGAGAGATGGGACTGATGTGGATGGAAGCTGAATGAGGGGAGCTCCGCACCGAGAGGACTGTGTGAGTTAACATCACCCAGGCTGAATCAAGCAGCAGAAACAAGAAAGTGGAAAAAAAACAACAAGTACAAGCCCAGAGGAAGGGAGACCCCTCTTCCCAAGCAGGAGTTCCCAAGCAGTGGGCAACCAGCCAGCCAGCAAACAGGGTTCAAATGTCTCCTCACCTTATCCCACAGGAGAGCAGTTACTAAGTACCAGTCCTCTATTTCTGAGGTCCCACTGCTGAGCCTTGGCCCCATTCTGTCAGGCACAAAAGACCAGGTATTTTTCCTGCAATCCTGAGTGCCTAGATCACCCTTGCCCCACCCTAGGTGCTGGAAGGACTGTCCTCTGTAGAGTCCAGACTGTTTGATGAGCTCACTGGGAAGCTCACGAAGTCTGCTGGCCACCAAGCTGCAGTGTGAGAACAGTAGCAGGGCAGTCCAAACGTTGGCACGGGAGAGGGTGAACTATTTGCACATCTTCAGCTCCTCAGGAATTCTCAAGCATCTCTTGGTTTCTGCCCTCCAGGACAACTTCTGAGCTCCATTGGGTGAGCACTCTCCAGTGCTTAAACAACTTTGACTTGTGATTGAACTTTGGACCTGCCGCCTCCGCCAGGCATAGCTCTCTGAGCTGAGAAACGGAAGGAGGGAGGGTTCGCAGGCTGGTGTCTTAAGTGACTTTGAACTGAACTTTGGACCTCTGGCCTCCACCACTCAAGGCTCTCTGAGCTCAACTGGGTGGTCAAGGCCAAGGTTTAAGTTACTTTGAACTGAATTTTGGATTAACACTCTCCACTGGGTGGAGGCTCTCTGAGCTCAATTGGATGGGCTGTGCCTGATGCCTGAGCAATTCTTACCTGAACGTTAGACCTGGACCCTGCTGGGTAGCAGCCCCCTCAGCTTGACTGGGCAGGCAGTGCCTGGTGACTGAGCGACTTTGTCTGAGCTCTGGGCCTACCCTGTGCACAGAGCTGCAGCCCTCAGCACTTAATTGGCTGGATGGTACCCAGGGCATAAGCATCTCTCCTGAACTCTGGGCCAGCAGTGTCAGCTGGGCAGCCTTGTGAGCTTGATTCTGTGAGCGGAGCCAGTGCTGGCAGAGTGACTTTGATTAGAGCTCTGGGCCAGTACTGTGTACTGATTCTTGTCACCCTAGAAACACTGTCTGGAGCTGCGGATTCACCACGTCTCTGCCTTTGTTAGTGCAGCGGTGGCACTGCAACAGTGAGGAGTGGACTCATCAAGAACAACCTATCAACTCAACTAAAAAAGTATAATTAACATATTGAAAAGAGGAAGAAGCTGAAAATACTCAGAAGGAATCAGCTGAAGAACTCTGTCAACATGAAAAATCAGAGCAGATCAAAGCTTCCTAGGGACGTCAAAAGAAAATACAACAGATAATTCCATCCACAGAGAAATTGCTGGAATATCAGAAATAGAATTTAGAATGTGGATGGCAAATAAGATAATTGGAATGGAGGAAAAGATGAAAACAGAGAACCAAAACACACTTCAGAAGTTGTCTCAAGAAAGTAATGAATTCACAAAGTCACCAAGGATGTGGACATAATGAGGAAAGATATAGCAGAGCTTATACATTGAATTTAAAAGGTATTTGAGTGCATTCCCACTGCTGGGATTGCAGTGGCATCTACCCAGAAGAAAAAAAAATCCTTCTATCACAAGGACGCTTGTACTAGACTATTCATTGCAGCTCAATTTACAATCACCAAAATGGAGAAACAGCCTAAATGCCCACCAACTCAAGAATGGATTAACAAGCTGTGGTATTTGTATACCATGGAATACTACTCAGCCACTAAAAAAGACCAAGACTTCACATCCTTTGTATTAACCTGGATGGATGTAGAACACATGATTCTTAGTAAAGCATCACAAGAATGGAGAAATAAGAACCCTATATACTCAATTTTGATATGAGGACAATTAAGGTCCCAGTACACAGTGTGGTACAAGGAGAGCTGAGAAATGGAAGGAGGGAGGGTGTGGAGGGTCAAGGGGTAGGGTTCACCTTTGGGGAGTGGGACACAAATATAAAAGGGTCCTTATCTAACAAAAGCAGTTAATGTAACCTGCTTCTCTGTACCCTCAATGAATTCCCAACAATGAAAAAAAGAAAGAAAGAAAAAGGTATTTGAAGAGCTTCAAAATACAATAGAGTCCCTCAGAAACAGAGTTCAGCAATGCAAAGAAAGAATCTCAGATAAAGAAGACAAGACTTTTGAATAATCCCAAGCATTCAAAGATGCAGAAAAATCGAGAAAAAGAACAGAATATTCCCTGAGAGAGTTATGGGATCATTCCAAGAGATCAAACATCCAAAATATAGGGATTTCTGAAGAAGAGAATGGTCCCGAAGTCACAAATTCTCTGCTCCAGGACTTTATGGTGGAGAATTTCCCAAATATTGCCAGAGACGCAGAAATTCAGACAGTAGATAGTTTCAGAACCCCAGCACAACTCAAACCAAACAAAGCATCTCCTAGATCAGTGGTTCTCAACCTTCCTAATGCTGCAACCCTTTAGTACAGTTCCTGTGGGTCGTGACCCACAGGTTGAGAACTGCTGTCCTAGACACATTGTAATTAATTTTGCCAATGTTAATATGAAGGAGAAACTTCTGCAAGTAGCCAGGCATAAGAAAAGTATTCCTTACAAAGGGAAAAGTATAAGGATGGCTGCAGATCTTTCAGCCGAAACTTTCCAAGCCAGTAAAGGATGGTCATCGACTTTCAACCTTCTTGAACAAAATAATTTTCAGCCCAGATCCTATACCATGCTAAACAGAGTTTCATTTGTGATGGAGAAATCAAATAATTCACTGAAATCTACATGCTGAGGAAATGTGCCATGACTAGACCAGCTCTACAGGGAATACCCTCATCCTTCATTACAATCAGCAGGAGGGTACACCACCAAAGCAAACCTACCCATAAGTTAAAGAACAAAGCCTAGCTTCCACAGTGATGAGAGGCATAAAATTAAGTGCTAGACTTCTGAAAAACAAGATGACCAAAATTCTACCACATCTACCAATTCTCGCAGTTAATGTGAATGGTTTGAACTTCCTTTAAAGAGGGATAGGCTGGCTGGCTGGATACAAAAACTCAGGCCAGGCTCGACGCCTGTGGCTCAAGTGGCTAAGGCACCAGCCACATACACCTAAGGTGGCAGGTTTGAATCCAGCCCAGGCCCGCCAAACAACAATGATGGCTGCAACCAAAAAAATAGCCAGGTGTTGTGGCAGGTGCCTGTGGTCCCAGCTACTTG
>NW_003852461.1:9183303-9213718 GCF_000181295.1 Otolemur garnettii | reverse complement strand
AAAAAAAAAAAAAAAAACTCAGGCCAGATATCTGTTGCCTACAAGAAATACACCGTAGCTCAAAAGACGAAACAAGACTCAGGATAAAGAGATGAGCAACAGTATTCCAGGCAAATAGAAAGCAGAAAAAAGCTGGCAGTGCGATCTTGCCTGCAGATACAGTGGGATTCAAACCAACAAAAATAATGAAAGACAAAGACGGAAACTAAATACTGGTCATAGGAAACACACACAATATGAAGAGATTTCAATAGTTAACATCTATGGCCCTATCTGAATGCTCCTTGATACGTAAACCCTAACTGATATGAAAGATATGATGTCTTCCCACCCTATAATAGTTGAAGATTTTAACACCCCATTGACAATACTGGACAGATCCTCCAAGCAGAAACTAAACAAAGAAATATGGACTTAAATAAGACCCTAGAACAAATGGACTTAACAAACATTTATAGAACACTTTATCCTAACAAAACCAAATACACATTCTTCTCATCAACCCACTGATCATCTTCCAAAATAGATCATATCTTAGGTCACAAAACTAACCTCAACAGATTCAAAAGAATAGAAATTACCCCCTGTATCTTCTCAGACCATCATGGAATAAAAGTTGAACTCAACAGCAACAGAAATCTTCATAGTCAAATTAAAATCACAGAAACTAAATAACCTTATGCTAAATGATTGCTGGGTCATAGATGAAATCAAAAATGAGATCATTAGATTTCTGGAACAAAACAGGAATGAAGCCACAAACTATCAAAATGTGTGGGATACTGCAGAGGCAGTCCTTAGAGGGAAAATCATAGCATCAGATGCCTTCAAGAAAATAGAAAGAGAGAAAATCAGCTTCCTAATGGGCCATCTCAAGCAACTGGAAAAGGAAGACCAATCTAATCCCAAACCTAGCAAAAGAAAGAAATAACCAAAATTAGAGCAGAACTAAATGAAATTGAAAACAAAAGAATAACTCAGAAGATCAGTGAAACAAAAAGTTAGTCCTTTGAAAAGATTAATAAAATTGACAAACCCTTCACTAGACTAACCAGAAACAGAGAAAGAAGATTTCTAATAACTATAATCAGAAATGATAAAGGGGAAATAACAACACATGCCATTGAAATACAAAAGATTCTCAGCAATTACTATAAAAAACTCTATTCCCAGAAATATGAAAATATAGAGTAGATAGACCAATATCTGGAAGCACAATACCTAACAAAACTCAACCAGAAAGATTTAGAAATCTTGAATAGACCAATATCAAGTACTGAGCTAGCATCAATTATACAAAATCTCCCAGAAAAGAAAAGCCTTGGACCAGATGGTTTCACACCAGAATTCTATCAAACCTTCAAAGAGGAAGTAGTTTCTATAATGCGTAACTTTTCAAATATAGAGAAAGAAGGAATCCTACCCAACATATCCTATGAAGCAGACATCACCCTGATCCTCAAACCAGAAAAGGACCCAACAAAAAAAGAAAACTATAAACCAATATTATTAATGAATATCAATGCAAAAATATTCAACAAGATGTTAGCAAACAGAATACAACAACACATTAAAAAGGTTATACACCATGATCAAGTGGGTTTTATCCCAGAGACACAAAGTTGGTTCAGCATACACAAATCTATAAATATAATACACCACATTCATAGAATCAAAACAAAGACCATATGATTCTTTCAGTTGATGCAGAAAAGGCTTTGACAGTAGCCAGCATCCTTTCATGATAAAAACACTCAAGAAAATAGGCTTAGAAAGAACATTCCTTAAGCTGATAGAGGCTATCTACAGCAAACCCACATCCAATATCATAATGAATGAAGTAAAACTGAAAGCACTTCCACTCAAATCTGGAACCAGGCAAGGATGCCCACTGTCTCCACTGCTATTTAACATACTGTTGGAAGTCCTAGCTGTCACAATCAGGCAAGAGAAGGAGACCAAAGGAATCCAAATGGGGACAGAGGAGGTCAACTTCTCCCTTTTTGCATATGACATGATCTTATACCTGGAAAATCCCAGGGACTCAACTACAAAGCTCTTAGAAGTGATCAAGGAATATAAGCAATGCCTCAAGTTGCAAAATTAATGCCCAGAAATCAGTAGGTTCTTATATGCCAATTGTCAAGCCAAGAACAAAATCAAAGACTCTATTCCTTTTACAGTACCACCAAAGAAGATGAAATACCTGGGAATAAATCCAACAAAATATGTGAAAGATCTCTATAAAGAGAATTATGAAACTTTGAGAAAGGAAATAGCAGAAGATGTCAACAAATGGAAGAACATACCATGCTCATGGCTGGGAAGATTCAACATCATTACAATGTGCATATTACCCAAAGAAGTCTTTTGATTCAGTGCAATCCCCATCAAAGCACCAATGTCATACTTTAAAGATCTTGAGAAAATAGTACTTTGATTCATATGGAACCAGAAAAAACCCAAATGACAAATACAGTTCTTAGAAAAACCATTCTGGAGACATCACATTGCCAGACTTCAGGTTATATTACAAGGCAATAGTGATCAAAACAGTATGGTACTGGCACAAAAATAGAGACATAGATCTATGGAATAGGATAGGGAATCTAGAGGTGAACCCAGCCACATATTGTCATTTAATCTTTGCTGAGCCTAACAAAAACATGCAATCGGGAAAAGAATTGTTATTTAAGAAATGGTGCTGGGAGAACTGGTTATCCACATGCAGAAGACTGAAACTGGAACCATACCTCTCACCACTGACAGAAATTGATTCTCATTCTCATTGGATAAAAGATTTAAATTTAAGACACAAAACAATAAAGATTCTAGAAGAGAGTGTGGGGAAACACTTGAAGATATTGGCCTGGGGAAAAAACTTAATGAGGAAGACTCTTCTAACAATTGCAGCATCACCAAAAATAACGGAGACTTGATCAAGCTGAAAAGCTTTTGCACAGCTAAGAGTACCACAAACAGAGCAAACAGACAGCCCTCAGAATGGGGGATTTTTGCATTATGAATCTGACAAAGGACAGATAACTAGAATCTACAGAGAACTCAAACAATAAGAAAAGTGCAAACAACCCTCTCTAGAAGTGGGCAACTGATTTGAACAGAAACTTCTCTGAAGATAACAGATGAGTGGCCAACAAACACATGAAAAAATGTTCATTGTCCTTAATCATCAGAGAAATGTGAATCAAAACCACTCTAAGATACCACCTAACCCTAATAAGATTAGCCCACATCACAAAGTCCCAAAACACCAGATGCTGGCATGGATGTGGAGAGAAGGGAACACTTCTATACTGCTGGTAGGATTGCAAACCATTATAGCCCTTTTGCAGAGAAGTATGGAGAATCCTCAATGATCTGAAAGTAGACCTTTCATTTGACCCTACAGTCCCATTGCTGGGTATCTACCAAGAAGAACAAAAATCATTTTACTACAAAGACATTTGCACTAGAATGTTTAATGGACCTCAACTCATAATTGATAACTCATGGAATTATGGGTTTCCCATCAACCCATGAATGGATCAATTAACTGTGGTATATGTACACGGTGAAATGTTCAGCCCTTAAAAAAAAAATGGAGACTTTACATCTTTTATATTTACCTGGATGGAGATGAAATACATTCTTCTTAGTAAAGTATCACAAGAATGGAAAACTAAATATCCAGTGTACTCCATACTAATATGAAGTCAATATATAAACAATTACATGTTCATAAGAACAGTAAAACACTAATATAGTCCAGTTCAGGGCAAGGGGGAGGGGGAGAGCAATGGCAGAAAGGGGGGGCGTGAGGTGGGATCTCACCCAATGTGCACATTGTGGGGGTGTCTAACACACACACACACACACACACACACACCCCGTGAGGCGCTCTTCTACAAATGGAACTTCATCCTGGAAGTGAGAACAATGTAACCAAAATATTTTACCCTCATATTAATTTGAATAAAGTTTAAAAAATAAAGTAAAAATAGAAAAATTAGCTAGGCATTGTGGCAGGCACCTGTAGTCCCAGCTACTCAGCAGGCTGAGGCAGAGGGATCACTTGAGCCCGGGAGTCTTAGGTTGCCGTGAGCTGGGCTCACACCATGGTACTGTAGGTACGGTAACAGAGAGAAACTCTGTCTCAAAAATAAGATGGCATTGAAAAACTAATAAAATGCAAACAGGGCAGTAATTCCTGTCATAAGAAGGTTGATTGAGAATTGGAATGTTTAGCTAAGGGGAACAAGTCCTAATGGCTGTCTTCGAATATTTAAAGAGCCACAGTCTTGAAGAATGGGAATAGTGTTTTATAGTGTTGTACTCCGAGAGTACAGCCAGAGTAACAGTACTTGAATGTTTGTGGTTTTAAAAAGTAGAAGTGTGCATGCTATTTGTTACTATGAAAAATAACAATCACAAATTTTAAAGTAATTTATTTAGGGTCTTTTATATTCTCCACACAGTGCCTTCATTCCTTGATTATGTCAAAATTTACTATTGTTATATATCATTATATTGTTCCATTGGCTTACTGATGGTTTTAATCAAAATTTTGATTGAATTCACTTAATTCATCTAGAGAGATTCATTTGCTATAGAAATCTGTTAGTTTTTATGTCTGTTAAATTTTCAAATAAAGTAACTGTGAAAAAATGTTTTTAAATTAGAAATTTTAGGCCAGGTATGGTGGTAGCTCACGCCTGTAATTGTAGCACTCTGGGTGGCCCAAGCAGTTGGATTGCTTGAGCTCAAGAGTTCAAGACCAACCTAAACAAGAAAGAGACCCCCATCTCTACTAAAAATAGAAAAATTAGCCAGGCGTTGTGGCAGGTGCCTATAGTCCCAGCTACTCAGGAGGCTGAGGCAGTATCACTTGAGCCCAGGAGGCTGAGGTTGCTGTGAACTATGATTCTATGGCGTTCTACCCAGAATGACAAAGTGAGAGTCTTATCTCAAAAAAAAAATTAGAAACTTTAAGTTTCTTTAGCTCCAAAGACATTCTCATTTAAAACCTTACTTCTTTTGAACAAAAATGGGGGGATATTTTTAGTCATTATACTTTTTTTAGTATTATAAAACTGGTAAATTAAGGATCAGAGTTTCCAATTTTCTTTAATTATCTGTAACATTTCTAGCTTATTTTAAATACTTTTTTGCTTTTTCAGTATAGGAAAATAAATATAAAGCAGATTAGGCTTAAAGAGAATTCAGAGGTATTTAATTTTTTTTTTTTTTTTTGGCAGTTTTTGGCTGGGGCCAGGGCTGGGTATGAACCTGCCACCTCCGGTATATGGGGCTGGCGCCCTACTCCTTGAGCCACAGGCACCGCCCCAGAGGTATTTAAATACTTATGTATAGGTGGTGCCTGTGGCTCAAAGAGTAGGGTGCTGGCCCCAGATACCAGAGGTGGCGGGTTCAAACCTGGCCCCAGCCAAAAACTGCAAAAAATAAATAAAAAAACACTTATGTGTAGTTGTATATTAGAGCCACTACAAATTCCTTCCGAAATAGTTTTGGATCTAAAAATTGTATAGAAAGCTTCCAAATACTTATCTTTATTGAAAGAATTTGCCTCCACGTGTTCTGAGAGTTCAGGTGACACTAGTGCAGCCTGTACCTGACAGGAACATATGGTTAATGTAGGCAGTGGGTGGTTTGGGGACTTGGATATAATCCACTCATCTGCAAATTGTTCTTATTACCTTTCATTCATAAATTTTTTCCCTTACTCTTCCGATTTTAGTTACTCTTTCACGTATAAATGTTTTTATTCACACGAGGATACGAATTGTCGATTTTTTGCTTTAGTGCTTGGGGGGCCTGGACATTTCTGAGTGGCTGCTCTCTGCCTGGTGCCAGGCTTGTCTCCTAACTGTATGATCTTGTTGAGGCTTTGTAAACAGGTTAGGTAAAGGCTAATGCTAATCGTAAAACGTTAATGTTGTTTATTTAACTTTAGCATACTGTAGTTATCGGCACAATTATGACGCCGTTTATGTTGTACAAGCATCTTTTCTTGCAGTTAAGAAAAGCAAGCTAGTTTATCTCAGTGGTATAAACTTAAAAAATAGAGGCCAGTGTGATAGAGTCACTCGGTACAAACTCTAAAAAATCCATATCATATGTAATTTGGCTACTTGGTAAAATCCTTAATTGCTTAAATTGTTTGTTAGAAATAATGGGAAAAGAAAGATTATTTAACTTTGTTTTTACCTTTACTTTAAAAAATAAATAATTTTGAATTGAAACTTTTTGCAATACCTTGGAGATTTTATACTATAGCAATCTAAGCATAATGTGAAAAACAAAAAGACTTTGTATTAAAATTTTTTCGTTTTCCTGAACCTAGGATGGCAAGAGGATGTTTGGCACCTATTTTCGTGTTGGTTTTTATGGAACCAAGTTTGGGGATTTGGATGAACAAGAATTTGTTTACAAGGAGCCTGCAATAACCAAACTTGCAGAGATATCTCACAGACTGGAGGTGAATGCTGGAGCAGTTCATAAAATGTCATCTTTAATTCGTGTTCTCTGTGATGGTTAGACTTTCAGATCTAGAACTAATCATTTAAGAAGCCTGACCTTGCCCAATAAACTGTTCCCTTTCAGTATAAGAATTTTTGATAGTTACAATAATCATCTTTCAAATCCTTTAAATTTTCCCCAGCAATAGTAAAACAGTATTTTTCACTTTATTTTTTGAGGTTCTATTTTCTTACGTATTTTAGAAACCCAAAACGTCCCTCAGAATTACTGTGATTAATGGAGAAATACATACTGCTATCCACATTTCATAGAAAAAGTCATACAGAATAAAGTAGGACACACAGATTAAGTAGCAGCTTATAGGGGAACTACAACTAAAATATTTCTGACCAAAACATTAGATCTTTTAGCTTACCTGAACCCCAGTGAGATGTCGTTAGAACTTACAAGCCTAAAATCGCATCTCGAAAACAATTTTCTTGATCTTTATCCTTTCTTAATTTTCATCACGGATGATCGATTTTTCTATTCCTCAGGCTACCCAGTCTTTTCTGTCGTAGTTACTCTTTCCAACTTTTCTCTCTCCCCTTTACTGAAAGTGTGGTCCACAGCGTTCCTCCCCTGGGAGAGTGTTTGAAACGCAGACGCTCAGACCTCACCCCAGACTTTTGAATCAATTTCTGCATTTGAACAAGACGCCAGATGATATGTGTTCACATACGTGAGCAGTAGGCTTGTTTTCATTCTCAGCTAAGGTTATTAGTATCTTGAATGTTACAGTCTTACTGTAGACTTTGCTGGGCTCAACTTTTTTTTTGTTTTTTTTTGGACAGAGTCTCACTATGTCACCCTCAGTAGAGTGCAGTGGCGTCACAGCTCACAGCAACCTCCAACTCGGGCTTACGCGATTCTTTTGCCTCAGCCTCCCAAGTAACTGGGACTTCACCTCCACAAAGCCCGGCTATTTTGTGTTATTGATGTAGTTTTCACTGCCGTTTGGCAGACCTGGGCCGGGTTTGACCCCGCCAGCCCCAGTGTGTGTGACTGACACCCTAGCTGCTGAGCTACGGGGGCCGAGCCTGCTGGGCTCAATTTTAACAAATTGCCTCAAACTGCGACTTTTTATTTTTCAAGAGGCTGAGTTTAAGTCTCGGGAAATATTAACTGAAACTATATTTCTTAATCATAAACAACTATCTTTGCTGCATGAGTAGGAGTTTCTCCTTTGAAGATGCAGATTTGATTTTTGTTTTTGAATAGCTCCATCTACTGTCCATGCGGCTGCCCAGTCTGATAGGAAATAGTCACTACATTCTTTTGTTTTGTGGTGTTTTTTCTTTTCTTTTTCTGAAAGTCTGTATTTCCAGAAATTTAAACAATTTAAAACAAATTTGTTACCAGTATGATGTAAGCATTCCTAATTCTATATGAAATCAGTACATTCTTCCCCGTAAATGCATTAATGTATACATTAATCTGTGTTTATGATTTAATTTAAAAAATATATATTTGTTGTGCAGAGAGGCAAAGCATCTCAGTCATTACATTCTTGACCCAAAGTTGCCTTTTCAAAATCTAAACCTACACAAAACTTTAACAAGTGAATATACTAAAAAAAATTCTGGAATTAAAATTCAAAAAAGTGAATGTTTATTCATTGACCTGTGGTCTGGTAAGAAACCAAGCCACATCGTATTTAAGAAATGTAAGGTCCTTTACATCAAAGAAAATGAGTTTTTTTGGTCTTTGCTTTCTATTATCTTTGTTTCTCTGGAGAACCTCTTATGGAATATTGTGTTTTTACAAGAGAAAATTTCTCTTTTCTTCTATATTGTATTACAGTGCATAGATGAGAATAATTTCAAATAAATATAGACTGAGACCATGATGTTTTATAAGCCAGCATAGTTTTTGTAAGCCTACATAATTCTTATTTTGTAATTAATGACACGGTTGTACAAAATTTACTAAATTCCCTAATTTTGCTCGGGCATCTCCCTCAATGGCTTCTCTGTTTTCTCATCCTGTTAACTTCATGTAAAGGATTTCTGTTTGTTTATTATAGGGATTTTATGGAGAAAGATTTGGCGAGGATGTGGTTGAAGTAATCAAGGACTCGAATCCCGTAGACAAATGCAAGTTGGACCCTAACAAGGTATGGTTGGTTACGCCGTGACGACGTAGGTGTGTCCTTGAGAGCCCAATTTGCAGTTTTGTTTGCGAAAGACTAATAACTAAACAGTGAAGAAATGACGAACTCTTCCCTTTCCCAGGCATATATTCAGATTACCTACGTGGAGCCCTACTTTGACACATACGAGATGAAGGACAGAATCACGTATTTTGACAAAAACTATAATCTTCGACGCTTCATGTACTGTACCCCCTTCACTTTAGACGGCCGTGCCCACGGGGAGCTTCATGAACAATTCAAAAGGAAGACCATCCTGACCACTTCTCATGCCTTTCCTTATATTAAAACAAGGGTCAATGTCACTCATAAAGAGGAGGTAGGTCCAGAAGTGGGGAAATAGAATTAGTTAAACAAATAGAAGCGAACCGTGTAACAACAGTGTAGATGTACAGGAGATGCGTGCCGTCTTCACAGCACGATGTGCTCGAACTTTACCCATCTTCACATTGTTTGATTTCTAAGTTCCTCATTCGCTCTCAGATTTTGCTTTAAAGTGTTTTTTTTTTCTTTTGGGGATCCAAGTTTGGGATTTTATTATTACGTAAAAGTTTATAATTGATCTCCTCTTTTTTCCTAATTTTAATTGGTTATATGTAAAGTTTATTAAATAGTTTTCCGTCAGTGCACCCACTTGATAGATGCTGTTTCACTCAGATCATCTTAACACCAATTGAAGTTGCCATTGAAGACATGCAGAAAAAGACACAGGAGCTGGCGTTTGCGACACATCAGGACCCAGCAGATCCCAAAATGCTTCAGATGGTCCTCCAGGGATCTGTAGGCACGACGGTTAACCAGGTTCGCGCTTTCTGCTGGCTCTGTGTGACGTAACTTATAAATGGGATTTGGAATAATTTCCTTATTTTATTTTACAAAGACCACAAGTAAGTGCTAAATCCAGTGAAAAGTCTATGTGTTAGAAGTGGTTGCAAAAGACCCTGAAAATATAAATGGAAGAAAACGGGTAAGCAGAAGTTTAGGCCGGGTACAGTGGCTCGTGCCTGTAACCCCAGCTCTCTAAAAGGACAAGTGTGGGCAGGAGGTGGATTCCTTGAGCTCCGGAGTTCAAGACCAGCCTGAACAATAGCAAGACCCCCATCTCTGCTAAAAAACAGAAAGATTAGCCAGGCGTTATGGTGGGCACTGGGGAAGCTGAGGCAGGAGGATCAGTTGAGCCCAAGAGTTTAGGTTGCTATGAGCTAGGTTATCTCAAAAAAAAACCCAAAAAAACAAAAAAACCCACAGCCTATGGTTTTCTACCTATGTATTCATATGCATCTTATTAAGAAAGAATTGGCTCTCTTAAAGAAAAGCATAAAAGAAATGTCAACAGCATCATTTTTATCTTGTGTTTTAGCTCCGTTTAGTGCGTGTAACTGAGTAGATACTCAATTTTAATTAACAAAATATTTGTGTGCAGTGGAGTATTTTTAAACCAATTAGAACAGTTCCTTCTTGTAAGTAAATTAAAAGCTATTCTTAGACTAAAAAAAAAAAAAACAAGAATTGACTCTCTTAAAATAGCTTTTTCTGTAAAAGTGTACATGGAATGAGTCTGATCTAACAAGGAAGGGCTCTTCTCACCCTCTGCTATCTTAATTCTCCCGAATGTTACCTTCTGCAGCTCGCCTTCACAGCAAGTGGTGAGGATTAAATAACTGATTTTGAAAATTTTAATAATATGCGAATATAAGATATCATTTCCTTATTATATACAGATCAGATGCCATCTCCATTATCCCCTGGTAGTTGGTTCATTCAGGTTCTCTTGTTGATGATTTGGGCATGGCCCCAATCTTTTTTTTTTTTTTGAGACAGAGTCTCACCATGTCACCCTCAGTAGAATGCTGTGTTGTCACAGCTCACAGCAACCTCAAACTCTTGGGCTTAAGCGATTCTTTTGCCTCAGCCTCCCAAGTAGCTGGGACTACAGGCACCCACCACGAAGCCTGGCTATTTTTTGTTACAGTTGTCATTGTTGTTTAACTGGCCCGGGCTACGTTTGAATCCGCCACCCTCAGCATATGTGGCTGGCACCATAACCACTGTGCTACAGCACTGAGCCCATGGCCCCAATCTTAAGGAACATTCCATGGCAAGGGAAAAATCCAGAAGTAAGATTTCTGTGATATGGCTTAACTGTTGATTTTAAATTAAAGGAAAAAAGCCCCAAAGTGCCTTACCCTAACGGATGTAAACACCTTAAAACCTCTACCCCCAGGAACATAATGATTGTAATATTTTACCTCCAAATGATGGTGCTTACTCATAGAACATTATCTTCTTTAACTCACAGCCTTGGGAACACTGGGAACACCTTAGGAATACTGAGGGAAGCTGTCTTAGCAAAATCGAGTCGGGTAGCTCGTGGGTCAGCGGATGTGGTAGCCTGACATTTACAAACTATGGGACAAACCGCACTACTGAACACAGTGGTCAGTCCTTGAGCTCCTATTCTGTTTTTTTGAAGAATGAAATAATAGGAGGTTCATTTAATTTAGTTGGCAAGAGTATAAGAACATAGGTATGAAATTAGGAAAAATCTAAAACAGTCTGTCCCTGAAGAGGTGGGGGTTTTGTTTGTTTTTGAGACGGAGTCTCACTCAGTCACCCTGGGTAGAGTGCCGTGGCACATCATAGCTCACAGCAACCTCAGAGTCTTGCCTCAGCCTCCCAAGTAGCTGCCCGCCACAACACCTGGCTAGTTTTTCTATTTTTTATTAGAGACAGTCTCACTCTTTGTCAGCCGGTCTTGAACTCCTCTTGTTCTCAGGCAATCCACCCACCTCAGCCTCCCAGAGTGCGGGGATTATAGGCATGAGCCACCACTCCCAGCCTGATGAGTTTTAGTATAGACATAGACATCTATGTATCTCAGCACTAGGAAAAATCATAAATTCTATCTCTGTGATTTTAGAGAAGATAGAAACATACTCCTTATTTTATTTTCTTGTTTTACAGGGGCCTTTGGAAGTTGCCCAGGTTTTCTTATCTGAAATACCTAGTGACCCAAAGCTCTTCAGACATCATAATAAACTACGACTCTGCTTTAAGGATTTTACTAAAAGGTATTTAAGGCTTCCTATATAAAGATCTTCAAATTGACAATGTCCAACAGCATGGTAAGACAAGTCCAGTGAATAAACAAAGTCAAGTCAGAGAAGGGAAAGGCATGTGGGGTGAAGTGGGGAAGGTCTAACAGAACTGCTGAAAAGAGAGACATTACAAATGGTTCACAGTGAGAAATAATCGGTGTCCTTTAATAGTATATGCTGATCTCCCCCGGCCCTCACTCCGCCATACTCTATAATGCCGTATTTTTAATTTTAAAGATTGGAAAAGCCAAGGCTCAGGAAATTTTACTAACCTGAAACTATTATTAGACTACTTAACTTGAAAGCTGTTATCTGTTGTGAACCTTCAATATTCAAGTTTTGGTTTCCCTTCCCCCTGGGAATTTTCAAGCCGTAAACTTAGAAGCAAAAAATTATATTCATATCTGACCTTATTATTTGTGTCCTTTTTCAGGTCACTTTTTCCTAACCCACAAAGTAAGGGTAGTAATATCCAGCTCCCCTAGGGAGGCTGTACAGACCAGGTTAGGCACTACCTGGGTTCGTCGGGAGTCACTGAGATCACCCCCAGTTTCAGTGACTTGCAGGAGGACTCATAGGACTCAGCTTATCGTCACACTGGTGGCTATGTTTTATTACACTGAAAGAATACAGGGTCTCTTGATTCAGATTAAGTATTAAAAAAAAAAATCAGCAAAGGGAAAAGTGCATGGGGTGAAGTTGAGAGGAAACTGGGGGCAGGCTTCAGAGTCCCTGGTAATGGACTCACATGGGACTTGCCTAGCTCTTCTGGCAAAGAGCTGTGAAATGTCTTCCAGGGAACCCGAAGAGACTTGGGGCAAAGGTCCATAGTGGGACCTGGTCCCATAAGCATCCTCTCCCTGACTTGTTACCAAAATTCCATACTCTCAGAAGGAAGGCAGATATTCAGCATAAACCATGGTGTCCATATAAACAGTTTAGGTACAGTTGATGAGGAACCTCCCCAGATCCAAATTTCCGTACTCTAAGCAAAGGCCAACCTTGGTCTTTCTAAGGATAGCAGTCTCAGGAGTCCAGTCTTAACTCTTTTCTGTACTGATGGAAACATTTATAGGCTAATACTTGGCACATAACATAGAGATGTTCAGTTTTTAAAACAATAGGGAAAACAGTCATCTGTTAGCTTGATACTTGATTTCTGCTTTACCTACACTGTGATTACAAAAGAGAGAATGATTAGTTCAACTTGGTGATGTAAGGGAAGATTCCACACAGTTGACTTGAATCTTGGAAAATGAATTTTAGTTTTCAGGCAGAAATGAGGGCGAGGAGTATACCAAGTTAGAAATGAATGACAAAAGGGATGTAGTCTGGTGAAGTTGGAATCATGAAATCTTAAAGACCAGTAGTTAAGGAAAAGACTAGTAAATTAGACTGGAGTCAGATCGAAGGGGTCTTGTGTACTGTTAAGTGACTTGATTGTCACCTCGTAAAGCACCTTTAGAATCCTAGAACCCAGGCTTTGACTCTCTGTTATGGTTTCTCTTGTCAAATCACTCACTGAATAGGCTTATTAGGGCAAAAATAATTTTACTTTATATTAGTTTTGCCATCAGAAAAATAAGAGGTAATAGTACTTGTTTAAGTAGTTTGAGATGGTATCTCCTTTGTTCTCATTGTGATAGCAATCACAAACTGCTGTCAATTTCTTCTAACTGAAGAGGGTAAACATCTAAAAGAAAAACTTCATTGAAAGTCTGAGAGTTTATAATATAGTCACTGGGAAAGATAGAAGATTTGTTTTAGGAAACATGGCTACTAATACATAGAACAGGTGAACTATGGTAGTAGAAGAAAACTGATTCTTACTCATAGAATTGACTGATTTGTGGATTAATTTTATTATTTGGGAGGTTTGAAAAAACAACAGCAAAACGAACTTGCTATCTTTGTGAACCAGGTGGTCGTGGAACAATGCATACTTCTTTAGGTCATAGACATTTAATTATAGACAGTCAGATACTTCTTTTCTTACTATTGTGAAATATTTACCATGAATACAATTCTCAACAAATGTCTTCCTCTTTGTATATATTTACCGTAGGGTAACAAATGTCTATACTCAACAGGGCTCAATAGGTGTTACTGTCTGCAGAGGAGCTTTTTTCCTTTTAAACTATGAAAAAGCTAAAAACAAAAAAATACTATGGGCGGCGCCTGTGGTTCAAAGGAGTGGGGCGCTGGCCCCATATGCTGGAGGTGGTGGGTTCAAACCCAGCCCCGGCAAAAAAAAGACCACTACATAAGTGGATCATTATGAAAGTTTTGAGATACACAACAATCAAAAAACATAAAATCCACATGGATGAAAATAAAGGAAGCCTCCCAGCTTACTGATAAGCCAAAGAAGTTGAAACTTGCACAGGTGAATCAGGAAGGACGCTGCCAATTGTGTTTCTTGGAAGTGAAATAATGGACCATAACATAGTCTATCTCAAAACTCTAATAGTGACCCATGTAATATAAACCTTACAAAACAGGTATAGCCAATTCTGTATTTTTTATTTTGCCTATTACTTCTCATTTTTTATACCAGCACACATGTATATTTTACCATAGTTCAGTCATACGTATAATCTCAAATTCTCATTTTTCAATTAAAGCTAAAACTATTACTTTGTTATACCATATCCTCAATATACTATACTTTTCTGTATTCCTTTTGAGTTTGAGTGTGGTGTAGTTTGTATCACAGTAGATATTTTTTCTTTTGTTGAATTAAAATTTCCATCATGATGTTACCAAGGCAAAGTACATGAACATTTTCATTGCTTCATAATATGTCACACAGTCCAGAATGTCCCCAAGTATAATTGACACTTGAACACTGCAGCAGTTAGGGGCACCAGCCCACTGTACAATTGAAAATCCATTTGTAACTTTTGACTCCTTAAAACTTAACTGCTAATAGCCTATTATTGACTGAAAATCTTGCCAACACAGACAATAACGCATATTTTGTCTGTTATATATATTACATACTGTATTCCTTACTAAGGTAAGCTAGAGAAAAGAAAATGGTTATTAAGAAAATCATAAGGAGGCTCAGCGCCCATAGCTCAGTGAGTAGGGAGCCAGCGACACACAGCAAGGCTGGAGGGTTCGAGCCCAGCCCGGGCCTGCTAAACAACAATGACAACTGCAACCAAAAAATAGCCAGGCATTGTGGTGGGCACCTGTAGTCTCAGCTACTTGGGAGGCTGAGGCAAGAGAATCGCTTAAGCCCAAGAGTTTGAGGTTGCTGTGAGCTGTGATGCCATGGTATGCTACAGAGGGTGACAAAGTGAGATTCTGTCTCAATAAAAAAAAAAAAGAAAAGGAAATGTATTTACTCTTCATTACTTGATTCATTAAGTAGAAATGGATTATCATAAAGGTCTTCATCCCTGCCATCTTCCTGGTGAGTAGGATAAGAAGGAGGAAGAGCCTTGGTCTTGTTCTCACAGGGGTGGAATGATCCTTCTAGACTTTCACGATGTTCTCTGTAGGGTTCTCTTTCGTGACGTTGGCAATCCTTTCCATAGTGCACCATGTATAATGAGTCTTAAAGGTCCTTATAACCCCCTGATCTACAGGGTGAATGAGATGCTGTGTTGGGGAAAGTAGACCACACACTCTATAGTGTCTCTGCTGTAGAACTCTTGGGGTTCTAGATGGCCAGGGGCATTGTCCAAAGTCAAAACGACTTTGAAAGGCGGTGCCTTACTGGCGTGGGTAAGTCCTGACTTCAGGGACAAAACATCAGTGAAACCAACCCAGAGAAAGGATTCTTGTCCAAGAAGGCCTGGACAAGAATCTTTTCCCTTCAAGGGTTGGGGTCTAGCTGCTTTATAGATAAGAACAGTTTTGATCATAAACCCAATTGTATTTGTAGAAAACAGTAGAATTAGCCTATTCCTTCCTGCCTGAAGTCCTGGTGTTCACTTTATGCAGTGATGGTCTATTACTGCATCTTTGCATTTGTTTACATTTCTCTGAACTGCAAATACTGCCATACAGCATCTCTTGACTTCCTCTCTGCACTGACCACCTCCTTAAGTTGACCTAATTTCCATAGACTGATCATGTACCACATGTACTCAGTGGAAGATGGACCTCCATATACTGACCACGTCTGTAAGTTGTATCTTGACCACTTGGTCTGTGACACACAATTTACCCTCTATAACTTGACCAGTTGAGTCTACTCCACACCAAAGGTCAGAAGGTTCACGTGAGCTTTGCCCCTTACTTGTATTACTTTTTCTATAGCACAAGCTCCTTTTTCATGTTTCATTATTACCACCTGTTGGATTAGTTCTAGTGTGCTATTGTTTATCACGTGTTGCGGAAGATTTTTCAACATGAAGGACTGGTCTGAATTGTCAGTATATCCTACAGTTACTGAAAAATGTTACAGTTAATCAAGACATGATGGCCCAAAGGAAAGAACTCAAAGAGCTGACGTTGAAGGAAAAGGTTGATCTTCTACATTTTCTGGAAAGCAGCAGCCAAAGACAGTAGAACATTTCGGTGTTAGCAACATACAAAAATGTAAACATGAGCACTTGGAGAAACATGGGAAGAAAAGCATAGGCCCATAGTGGAAAAGGAGGAAAGCTTGGCTCAATGAAGTCAGTGAAGCCACATTAAGCTGCTTCAAACAAATAGGGCAGTTAACACCCAAATCTCTGGGCTAAAGATCCAAGAAATTGCTAAAATATTTGCACAGGAATTTGAGCTGGCAAATTTCCAAGCATCGAGTGATTGGCTCAAGAAATTTAAACTGTGACACAAGGTCTCCCAGAAAGTCTTACATGGTGAATCCAGTGAAGTTCCAGAAGTTGTGGAGAGTTCATCAAAAAGGTCCCAGAGTTAGCCAGAGGCTTCAAAGATGATGACATTTTTAACAGTGATAAATATGGACTCTTTTCAAGACAATGCCTGACAGAAGCCTCATCATGAAGGGTGACAAACATATGTAAGAGTGGAAAACTTTCCAAATAACATTTAACAGTTCTGCTCTGCACTGGCTCAACCAGAGAAAACCTAAAGCCCTTCATGATTGGTAAATCAGCAAAGCCACATGCATTCAGCAACCTGGAGCTCAAAGACTTCCCCATCACTTGGGGATCAAACAAGTGCTCAGGGATGACTGGAGTCCTGTTTGAGAAGTGGATGAGGAGTATCAACCAAGAAATGAACAAGAAGAAATGGTGTATTCTAATGACAGTAGACAACTGTCCTGGCCACCTGCAAGTAAATCATCTAATAAACGTCACATTGAAACTTCTGCCTCGGCTCGGTGCCTATAGCTCAACCGGCTAAGGCGCCAGACACGTACACCTAAGGTGGCGGGTTTGAATCCCCAGCCCGGACCCGCCAAAACAACAATGATGGCTGCAACCAAAAAATAGCCGGGCGTTGTGGCGGGCGCCTGTGGTCCCAGCTACTTGGGAGGCTGAGGCAGGAGACTCGCTTGAGCCCAGGAGTTGGAGGTTGCTGTGAGCTGTAATGCCACGGCACTCTACCCAGGGGGACAGCTTGAGGCTCTGTCTCAAAAAAAAAAAAGAAAAAGAAAAAGAAACTTCTGCCTCAAAAAAAAAGAAAGAAACTTCTGCCTCCAAGGATGACCTCGAAAATCCAACCTCTTGATCAAGCCATCTTCAAAGCATTTAAAATGCACTAGTGAGCCCAGCTCCTGCAGTGGGTCATTACCAAACACCAGCCTGTGGTCCACTGTGGAAGCAACTTCATCAGTTAATGCCCTGGATGCTGCCCGCTGGGTCAATTCTTCTTGGAATAAAGTTCAGCCAGAAACAACATAAGAAGTGTTTAAAGAAAGTTCTATTTGTCACAACCAAGAGCACAGTGTTTGGGCCCCAACAGACAGTCCATCTCCCATGGTAGAATTTGAAGTAGTAGATTTTGAAGGTTTTGTTGGAACAGATGACGGGGTGGCAAACAGTAATGAACCTGGCCCAGAAGCAACTTTTCAAGTGATACTGACCTAAGTACAGAGAAGCATAAAAGTGCGTGAAGTAGCTGATGAAGTGGAAGAAGCAAGAGAGGATGACACAGAAATTACAGCGACCGTAAAAGAAGAGGATGTCAGGCATCTGATGACACGTTTGGAGTCATTTGCTCTGGAAGAATGTCCAGGTGTGCTGAGTGGGGTAGCCGGTGTTGAGAGGCTTTCTCCACTTATGTTTGTAATATGAATAAGAAACAGACCAAGATTCACTCTTTTATCAGAAAGAATGATAAAAACCATGAGAAAACAGTGAATGTATTGATTTTGTATGACATGGTACAAAAATCTGAGAATTAAGTTGGTGAACTCATCCTAGAAAAAGTGCTGCATACTTCATTGCTGAAGGTGACCATTGTCACCTTTGAAGAACTCCCCTTGGGAGGCTGTACACTGATGCCAGCGCCAAGTCCACCCTTCACAGCAATTTTGGAATTATCTTTTCTAGAATGGCCATCAGCGCTGTCATCATATTGCCCTTGATGCCCCAAATGTCTCCCTTTCAGTATTTCCTTTATCTTTGGGTAAGGAAAAAAGTCACTGGGGGCCAAATGAGGTGAGTAGGGAGGGTGTTCTGATATAGTTATTTGCTTACTCATTAAAAATTCCATCACAGACAGTGCTGTGTGAGCTGGTGCATGGTCATGAGGCAAGAGCCACACGTTTCTCATGCCAAAATTTTCAGTTAAGATTTTCCTGTTTCTCTATCAATGTTTACTTTGTCTGCTAGCTATGCTTCCCAAAAAGCTGACAATTTGATGCATAACTGGATGGATTTTTGCAACATTCTTGTCAGTTCTGCTCATTACTGGCCAGGCCACCCTGACCTCTCTTCATCAGTGATGCTATCTCCCCTCAGGACAATGTTTTGTCTGTACACTGCTGCTGTTTTCTGCATGGCATTATCCCCATAAACTTGGACTAACAGTCCCTGATTTCACTTCTGCTCTTGGCGAGTTTAACAAGAGGTTTACAAATGTTTGTTGATTGCTTTAATTCAAGTTCCTAACATTTTTGCAATGGCACACAAAAGCATGTAACAACAATGAACACCACTCAGCAAGACACAGCCGCACGTTGACACGAACACAACTACGAAACCTTACTGACTTGTCTGTGCAGTGCTGCACACAGAAGTGCATGGTGGCAAGTTCACAACCTGTCAGACATCCGTTTGTGCGATTTGACTGTGTTTTATATGTGAATTCATGTGATGTTCTCTAATAAAAGCTGTACAAGAAAGTAAAGATAACGTACGTATCAGTACAGTAGGCCCAGTTCCTTATGTAATCACCACTCTATGTTGACCATTTTATTACAGTGCCTTAAGTGGTCAACTTACAGAGATTCTACCATATTTTATGATAGTAAATGATAAAATAAGGTAGTATCTATTTTATGCATTCATAATGCACCTAGTTTTTCATAATTTTCTAAATATTTCTAGACTATCCACTGTCAGGTTTTTTCAAATTGTCACAGATCTCCAAAATTTTTCCAAATGTATTGAAAAAAATATGCATGTATGTGAACCTATATAATCCAAGCCCATGTTGTTCAAGGGTCAACTGCATTAACAGTGCCCAGAATGCAAATGTACTAGACTCAATACACTGTGCTTTTTTTTTTTTTTTGCAGTTTTTGGCCAGGGCTGGGTTTGACCCTGCCACCACCTCCAGCATATGGAGCTGGCACCCTACTCCTTTGAGCCACAGGCGCCACCCAATACACTGTGCTTTAAGTAATGCAATTTAAACAGGGTGTTTTTTGTTTTAAATAGTACTTCAGTTTGTTTTTATTACTGAAAACAATAAATACTTTTCCATATGCTACTTTTTTTTTAATTTCAGGTTAATGTGAGGGTGCAAACAGCAAGGTTACAGTGTGTGCATTTGTTAGATAGAGTCCCTCTTTAAGTTGTGTCCTGCACTTGTAAGGGCCACATACCCTTACATTGTCCCCACTAAGCGGGAGCACACCAGTCTCCTCCCTTCTTCCTTCTCCCTCCTCCAGCTTGAATTGAATTGAGTTTTTCTCTTATGTGGGCTTGTATTAAATCATCTACGTCTTCACGTTAGTAATTAGTATTCAGTACTTTGGATATTTGCTTTTCCATTCTTGCTATAAATTACTAAGAACAATGTGTTTCAGTGAAAACTTTAAAGTCTCTATCTTTTTTATGGCTGAATAATATTCCATGGTACACATACACCATAGTTTGTTCATTGCTCCTGGGTTAATGGGCATTTAAGTTGTTTCCACATGCTAACCATTGTAAATTAAGCTGTAGTAAACAATCTAGAGCAAATGTCTTTATGATAAAAATGATTTTTTTTCTTCTGGGTAGTAGTGGGATTGTGGGATGTCTAATTTGAGTTCTTTGAGGATTCTCCATGCTTTTTTCCCAAGAGGCTGTATTAGTAGGTAGACCCACCAATGGTGTAGAAGTGTTTCGCTCTCTTCACATCCACGCCAGCAAGTTCAACTTTGGAACTTTGTGATGTGGGCTATTTTTACTGGGGTTAAGCAATATCTCAGGGCAATTTTGATTTGCATTTCTCTGATGAAATTGATGATGAACATTTTTTCATAGGTTTGTTGGCCATTTTTTTCTGTCTTCCTCAGAGAAGGGTCTGTTCATGTCTCTTGTCCAGTGATAGATGGGATTGTTTACTCCTTTTTTCTTTTTTTTTTTTTTTTGAGACAGAGCCTCAAGCTATCCCCCTGGCTAGAGTGCCGTGGCATTACAGCTCACAGCAACCTCTAACTCCTGGGCTCAAGCGAGTCTTCTGCCTCCGCCTCCCAAGTAGCTGGGACCACAGGTGCCCGCCACAACGCCCGGCTATTTTTTGGTTGCAGCCATCATTGTTTTGGCGGGTCCGGGCTGGGGATTCGAACCCGCCACCTTAGGTGTACGTGGCTGGCGCCTTAGCCGGTTGAGCTATAGGCACCGAGCCACTCCTTTTTTCTTGATTAATTTGAGTTCTCCATAGATCCTAGTTATCAAGCCTTTGTCAGATGTGTAACATGCAAATATCTTTTCCCATTCTGAAGGTTGTCTATTTGCATTGATTATTATGTTCTTAGCTGTGCAGAGCTGTGTCCAGTTTAATTAAGTCCCATTTGTTTATTTTTGTTATTGTCTTTGCCACTGAAGTCTTCTTTCATAAAATCTTTCCCCAGGCTGACATCCTCAAGTGTTTTTCCCATACTTTCTTCCAGACGTTTTATTGTTTCATATCTTAGATTTAAACCTTTTATCGATCTTGAGTCAATTTTTGCTAAGGGGTGGTGAGGGTCCAATGTGAATCTTCTATATGTGGTGATCCATTTTTCCAAGCATTATTTATTGAATACAGATTCTGTCCCCCTGTGTATGCTTTTGTTTGGTTTATTGAAGATCAGATGGCTGTAAGAGACTGGTTTCATCTCTTGATTTTCTATTTGGATCCATATGTCTATGTCTCTATTTTTGTGCCAATACCATGCTGTTTCGATCGCTGGGGACTGATAATATAACCTAAAGTCTGATAGAGTGATGCCTCCAACTTTGTTTTTATTACTAAAACTCACTGTGACTAGATGAGTTTACTGCTTGCAGATGAAATGAAGAACTATTTTTTCCAATTCTTCAAAGTATGATATTGGTGTTTTAATGGAAATTCCATTGAATCTGTAGATTGCTTTGGATAGTATAGACATTTTTAACAATGTTGATTCCTCCCAGACAAGAGCCTGGTATGTTTTCCTATTTGTTAGTGTCTTCTGCTATTTCTTTTTTTGGGTTTCATAATTCTCTTTGTAGTGGTCCTTCACCTTTTATTAGGTATATTCTTAGGCATTTGATTTTCTTTGAGGCTACTTTGAAGGGAATTATGTCTTAGATTAGCTTCTGACCTTGGCTGTTATTGGTATATACAAAGGGTAATGATTTGTAGACATTAATTTTATACCCTGAGATGTTACTGTATTTCTTGATCACTTCCAGGAGTCTTGTGGTTGAGTCTCTGCAGTTGTCTAAGATCATATCATTGGCAAATAGTGAGAGTTTGACCTCCTCTGCCCCCATTTGGATGCCTTTTATATCGTTCTCTTGCCTGATGATTGCTTTGGCTAGAGCTTCCAAAACTATGTTGAATAGTAGGGGCATTAGAAAACACCCTTCTGTGGTTCCAGTTCTAAGTGGAAAAGCTTTCAGTTTTACTCCATGCAGTATGATTTTAGCTGTGGGTTTGTTATAGATGGCTTCAGTCAGTTCTAGAAAAATGCCACCTACACACCTATATTCTTAAGTGTTCTTGTTAGAAAAGGATGCTGAATTTTATCAAATGCTTTTTCTGCAACTGTTGAAAAACTGTTGCAGAACTGTTGGCCTTTGTTTTTGCTTCTATTGATATGGTGAATTACATTTATGGATTTGCATATGTTAAACCAGGCTTGCATCCTTGGGATGAATCCTACTTGATTGTGATGTATAATATTTTATGTGTAGCTGTAATCTATCGGCTAACATATTGTTGAATATTTTTGCATCAATATTCATTAGTGAAATTGGTCTGTAGTTTGCCTTTTTAGTTGGGTCCTTTCCTGGTTTTGGTATCAGGGAGAGATTTACTTCATAGACCATGTTGAAGGAGGTTCCTTCCTTCTCAATGTGTTGGAATAGGTTCTGCAGTATAGGTACAAGCTCTTCTTTAAAGGTTTGATAGAATTCTGGGGTAAAGCCATCTGGTTCTGGGCCTTTTTTGTTGTTGTTGGAAAATTTGTTATTTCTTCAATGTCAGTGCTTGATATTGATCTGTTCAAGAGATCTGTTTCTTCCTGGTTAAGTCTATGGAGATGGTGTGATTCCAGGTATTGGTCCATTTCCTCCACATTGTCAAATTTGTGGGCAGAGAGTTTCTTACAGTTGTCAGGGATAATCTCTTGTATCTGTGGTATCTGTTGTTCCTTCCCATTTTCTTTTATTTCTTATTGAGGTGTTAGAGATTTTACTTTTCTGTTTCTAGTTCATCTGGCCAAAGGTTTGTTAATTGTGTTTATCTTTTTGAAGAACCAACTTTATGCTTCATTAATGTTTTGAATGATTCTTTCGTTTTCAATTTCATTTATTTCTGATTTAATGTTGATTATTTCTTTTCTTCTGCTAGGTTTGGGATTGGATTGCTCTTCCATTTCCTTAAGATGGTTCATTAGGCTATTGATGTGCTCTCTTTCTGTTTTCAGGTATAGGCTTCTAATGCAATAAATTTCCCTCTTAGACTACTTACCAGTATCTCACAGGTTTGGGTAACTTGTAGTTTCATTGTTGTTATGTATGAGGAATTTAATAATTTCCTCCTTTATTTCTTCTTTGATCCAACTGTCATATAGCAGAAGGTTGTTTAATTTCCATGCCTTTGTATGGAGATGAAAATTTTCTGTTGGAGTTGAGTTCCACCTTTATTACCTTGTGATCTGTGACGATACAAGATATAATCCCAGTTCTTCTAATTTTGTTGAGATTTTATTTGTATCCTATAATATGATCTATTTTAGAGTATGTTCCATGGGCTGATGAGGAAAATATATATTCATTAGCTTTGGGATGATGTGTTCTATATAGTTCTGTTAAGCCCATTTCTTCTTTGGTCACATTTAAGTTCTGTGTATATCTGTCTAGTTTCTGTGTAGAGGATCTGTCCAGTTCTGTTAGAGAGGTATTAAAGTCCCCAACTATTATGGTGTTATGGAATATCATATTGCTCAGATCAATTAAGGTCTCTTTCACAAATCTGGGAGTGCTTATGTTAGGTGCATAAATATTTAGAATTGAAATGTCCTCTTGTTATATTGTTTCCTTGACCAGTATGAAATGACCATCTTTGTCTTTCTTAAATGTTGCTTTAAATCCACTTGTATCTGAAAATAAAATTGCAACCCTTCTTCTGATTTCCATTTGCCTGAAATACTGTTTTCCAACCCTTTACCCTGAGTCTTGTTTTATCCTTTGAAGTTAGGTGTGTTTCCTGCAGACAACATATACACACCTTGTGCTTTTTTTTTTTTTAATCCAGTCAGCCAGCCTGTGCCTCTTCAGTGGAGAATTCAAACCATTAACATTTATTGAGAGAATTGCTAAGTGTGGTAGAGTTCTGTTCATCTTATTTTTTGAAGGTCTGTTGCTTGGTTTTATCCTTTCCACCATTATGGAAGGTAGGTTTTGTCCTTTAGTTTCTGGGTTTTTACTTTGCTGGTGGTTCATTATAGAGAATGGGTCTAAGTATTTCCTGTACAGCTGGTCTTCTTGTGGTCAGTTTCCTCAATGTTTGCATATCAGCAAAAGATTTGATTTCTCTTATCAATTTTGAAACTTAGTTTAGCAGGATACAGAATTCTGGGCTGAAAATTGTTTTGTTTAAGAAGGTTAAAAGTAGATGACCATTCTCTTCTGGCTTGGAAAGTTTCAGCTGAAAAGTCTGCCCTCACCCTGATGGATCTGCCCCTGTACGTCAATTGGACTTAGTCCTGGCTCCTTGCAAAATTTTCTCTTTCATGTTGACTTTCGACAGGTTCATTGCAACATGTCTTGGAAATACTCTGTTTATGTTGAGATGACCCACAATTCAGTATTCCTGTAAAAGGAGTGTTTCAGAATCTTCAGTGATACTTGGAAATTTTTATTTATGATATCCTCCTTCCATTTTGGCAGACATTCTTCTTTCCCTTCAGGATCTCTATAATATGTATCTTTGAATGTTTCATGATGTCCCATAATTCTCTGAGGGAATATTCTGCTTTTTCTCTCCTCTTTTCTGCCTCTTTAACTGCCTGTGTTAGCTCAAGAGTTTTATCTTCTTGTTCTGAGTTTCTTCCTTCTCCATGGTCTAATCTGTTATTGGTACTTTATACTGCATCTTTTAGTTCACTAATTGACTCCTTCAATTCCTTAAGCCCCACTATATATTTTCTATATTCATCATATCTTTCATCCATTTGGGGGTTCTGTTTTTGAATTTTCCTTTTATTATTTTCTACTTTCTCATCCATTCCCTTTATTAATTTTTGCCATCCCTATTTCAAATTTCCTGTCATTTCTATTAATTCTTTATAGGTGGAATCCTCTGTGGTAGCTGCCTCATGATCCCTTGGGTAGGTTACTTAGTTCTGGTTTTTCATGTTGACAGAATTTTTCTGTTGGTTCTTCCTCATGTGTTTTCTTCTTGTTCACTTCCTTCCCCTAATTTTTCTTCTCACTACCTTCTTTCCTTTAAATTATCTTATCTCTGACCATAGGTGTTGAAGTGGCCCTTTGGTATAAGTTCAAAAAGAAGGAAGGGGGGTTGAAAGAAAAGAAATTAAGAAAAGGGGAGAAGGACAGGAAGAGAGAAAGGAACAGGAGAAATTATGATGTTTAGCAGGGTGCTTTGCCCACATCCACAACTCCAGGACTTTTGGTGGCAGGCTGGGGGATCACCTCGAGGTCATGAGCTTCTTACCACCCTGGACAAAAGCAAGACCCCACCTTCACCAAATATAGGGGGAATAAATCAGCAATATGTCACAATTGGGATATACCAATGCTATCTTTCCCAAGGCAAAAGGTAGAACTCATCCTACACCATGACTTCATGGCCGCCTTGAGCCAGACTAATTTTGTGACCCCCACAGCCCTCAGAGAAAAGAAAAAATAATAAAAGATAAGGAAAATTTAAAAATACAACTATATAAGATGAAGGAAGAAAGGTATATAACATGAGAAATTCATGTGGGAAATATGAGAAAAGTAGGAAAATCTCTGCCAAAAGTGAAAAAAGGATAAAAGTAAAAAAGAAAGAATAAAAGGGGCTGAAAAACTATAACAAAATTGGAGGAGCCCTTGCTATTGAAGAAAGTAAAAATGAAACAAACAAACAAACAAAATAAAACAAACAGAATGACCAAAAAAAAAAAAAAAAGACAAAAACTGAGGAAAAACATTACAAAAAGGAGTAAAAAATGGAATATAAAATACGTGCAGCAGTATTTTGCCTGATCACCAGGTGGTGCTGTGGTGTTAGGAGATGGAGAATACATATGCTGCTATTACTATGTATACGATTTGGGCTGGAAACTACTTTTTCCCTAGTTGCGGAGGAGATTGGGTCCTGTCTTCCTGATTTATTTGACCTTGAGCAGGGCTTGGTCACTTCTTCAGCATTCATTTCTCATAGGATTGGTGTCCCTTTTTTTTTTTTTTGAGACAGAGTCTCTCTTGGTCGCCCTCAGTAGAGTGCCATGGCATCACAGCTCACAGCAACCTCAAGCTCTTGGGCTTAAGCGATTTTCTTGCCTCAGCCGCCCGAGTAGCTGGGACTACAGGTGCCCGCCACAACGCCTGGCTATTTTTTTGTTACAATTTGGCTGGGGCTGGGTTTGAATCCACCACCCGTGGCATATGGAGCCAGCGCCCAGCTCACAAAGCCACAGGCACCATCCAGGATTGGTATCTTAAAGCTCTTACCAGATTTCTTGAGAGCCACATCAAAAGGTGCCCGTGGATGGCACCTGTACACCTGACAACAAAATTGCCTTCCCAGGGGCACCAGGGCCATTCAGCTCACCTTGAGGATGGCTGCCTGAAATCAGCAGGCAAAACAGAGCCAGCATCCACTAGGACCTTGAAGACTTTTCCTCCTGGACATCCTTCCCACAGTGGTAGCACCCTGATAGTGGCTAAGCCAATGGGAATTCCCCCAGCCTTTTCAATCCCAGCTGCCAGAAACTGTTCAAGTTTACTTGCTCGCTTAAGCCCTTATAAGGCAGCTCCAGTGAGCAGCCTAGTTCAAAAACAAAAAACTGATAGCCCTTTTCTTATCTGCTGTTCTCCAGGGAGATGCCCACCAGCTGGCCTCTGGCATACCCAAGCACTTGCCTTCTGTGCTGGTTTTCCTCAGCTCCAGACCTCCCCATTGGCTACTGGAGTATCCTACTGCTTCATTGTCCCCCCAAAGTGGTTTCTGTGTGGATTCCCCCAGGCAGAGGTGGCTGGAGTCCTCTCTCCCCTGTTTCACTGTGAGTGACTGATAAGGAGATGTCTGCAGTCCACCATCTTGTTCAACCCTCCTCCCATGTATCTACTTTTTATCTTGAGTTTTATCTTTTAAAACTTGTTTTCTTTAAATCTTAAATAGATTGTAAATAATACTTATAATATTTGCCATTAAAGAATAAAAGGATAAAATTCATGGGACCCAGCTTAGGAAATAGATCATTATTATTGCTTTGAGACCCCCTCCCCATGTAACCTTCTCTAATATCTCCCTCTCCCTTCCTTCAGTGGTAACCAGTATCCCGAATTTCATATTTATCATTTCCTTTGTTATCTTTATAGTTTTATCATAAATAAATGTATCCCTAAATAAACATTTAGTTTTGCATTTTTTTTTTTTTTTGAGACAGCTTCAAGCTGTCACCCTGGGTAAACTGCCATGGCATCATAGCTCACAGTAACCTCAAACTCTTGGGCTCAAGCGATTCTCTTGCCTCTGCCTCCCAAGTCGCTGGGACTGCAGGCACCCGCCACAACGCCCGGCTGTTTTTTGGGCAGCTGTCATTGTTATTTGGCGAGCCCAGGCTGGATTTGAACCTGCCAGCTCAGGTGTATGTGGCTGGCACCTTAGCCACTTGAGCCACAGGCGCCGAGCCTAGTTTTGCATTTTTTAATCTTATATAAATGAACAAAAGAATATAGATTCTTCAATGACTTGCCATTTTCAGTGTTTTGGGGGTATATCTATAATAAATGTTGAGAGGGCAGTTGCCAGGGCAGTTCTCTCACAATGGCTGGATGTTTTGGTTATTTGTTTTGTTTTTTTGTTTGTTGCTGGATGTTTTGGTTATTAGGTTTTGTTTTTTATTTGTTTGTTCTGTTTTGTTTCAGTTATGAAAAGTCATATTCAAATACAGTAGAACCTCTCTTAAGTTGTCCACCCAAGGAACTGTAATAATCTGGCAGGTAAAAGTTAAACTGTTAGGCTATACTAGCTAAAAGTAGACACATGGGAGGAGGGTGAAAAAAGATGGTGGACTGCAAACATCTCCTTATCAGCCACTCACAGTGAAACTGGTAGCCTTCCAGCCACCTCTGCCACAGAAACCTCGTTGGGGGGACAATGAAGCAGTAGGAGACTCCAGATTTAAGGGGGTCTCTAAGCTGTGTAATAATAGTACAGAGGTGGTCAACTTAAGGAACTAGACCTACTATATTCACACATACATGTGGTTCATGTCCATTCTATAAAAATCAGTTCAATTTAAGGAGGTGATAGGGAGGTGGTCAACTATGGATATTCTATTCCATTTTTCTATTTCTGGATGTACATGTATAAGAGATTTTATAGGGCTTTAAGAATAATGCTGTTGGGGGAAGAGCAAGATGGTGGCTGGGTAACAGCTTCCTTGCAACTGGGCACACTGAGACTGGGGAGAGAAGACTCCAGGCATCTCTGGCTGGTGGGATCTACCCAGAAACATCCCTTTGGGGACATAGGGAGTCAGTGAGAGACTTCTGGACCCCATGAGGAGGACAAAAGCAGTGGAGAACTGATAAGTAGTTGCGTGTGTTCGTTTGGTCTAATCTCACTGGCAGCTGTTAAGTTCAGCATCAGTGTGATTGCAAACTGGAAAGGCCTTACCTGTAAGCTGTTTGTTTTTTTGGACTTAGCACTCAGTTGAACTACCTTGGCAAGAGTGCAGAAGACTTTAAACATTGTCTAGGGCCCCAGACTGAGCTGCTGAGCCCGACAGAGCTAATAGTGTTCGGCTGTGGGCCTCACGGAGCCATTGTGAGAGAAGTGCCCTGGCAAGCTCCGCCCTCAGGGTCACAGAGCAAAGATCAGGCAGAAGCAAGTAATCTGGTGACTGAGCAGCCTAAAGGTGGGGACTGGGACACCTTACAGCCTTGGCCCCCAGGGGCATAAAGTGAGACGGGTTTTGTCATACTGAGGAAGTAGACAGCCACTTCAGGAGTGATCCCAGCAACAAGTGCTTTCCTGAGAAAGCTTTTGCTTAGCCAAGGTTAGCAGTTTAAAGTGCCTTTTAAGCAGGCTAAGGAGAGATTTGGGCTCTCCACCTTGTGGGGTTTGAGAAACCAGCAGAGACCTCCAGTCTCTCTCCATCTCATATAGACATATCAGCATTGTGATTAACATCTCATACCCTAGAAGATCACCTGTTGCCCAGACAATATTCAGCAAGATATATATACTGCTTTGTTTTTTGGTTTTGTTTTGTTTTGTTTTTTAATTTCAACATATTCCCTATAGATTTTCCTTTTTTTCTTTCCTTTCTTTTCTTTCTTCATTTTTCTAGTTTAAATATAATTTTCCATTGTTACATTCTTTAACAATTAGAACTTCATTTTTGCTAGTGTTTCTACTCCTATTATTTGGTTTTTTCCCCCAATTTTATCCCATAAAATTTTCTGTTTTGCTTGTTTTGGTTTGATTTATAGCATTTTTGTCTTTCCTCTTTACTTGGTGGAGGTGGGGTACTGTGTCTGAAAAGACTAGCAAAGAGCTGCTGCCCTCAAGGGAACCACCCAACCAGGCACCCCCAGAGGTTGGGGGTTTTTTAAGGTTGGGTCAAAGTACTCTACTGTATACTCATTTTGCTCCTGTCTCCCTCTTTCTGTGCCTCTCTTCTTTTTGTCAATATTCCCTTTTACTTACCCCCCTCCTTTCTCTTTTCTCTCTCTCTTTTTTTCTTTTTTCCCTTCTTGCTCTTCAGTCTTCTCATCCCTTTGGTCCTGTACCAAAAGGACTCATTGAAACCCTAGTTCAGAGGCACAGTAACTTAAAGAGCAAGAGGAAGTGAAAGGAAAATTAGGGCAAGGAAACAGATAAAAGAAAGCACTCATGAGGAAGAATCAGCAGAAAAATCCTGGAAACGTGAAAACCAGTCCAGAGCAAGCCTCCCCGCCCCCCACCAAGGGACTGTGAGGATCCTCTGCTACTACAGAGGATTCCACCTATAAAGAAATGTTAGAAATGACAGAAAGGGAATTTAGAATACAGATGATGAAAACAATGAAGGAAATGATAAAAACAATGAAAGAAACTGCTGATAAAGTGGACAATGATGAAAAGGAAATCCAAAAACAGAATCAAATAAGAGATGAATGATATGAAGAATGTAGACAGGATATAGCAGAGCTGAAGGAACTGAAGCAGTCAATTAGGGAACTTAAAGATGCAATAGAAAGTATCAACAACAGATTAGACCATGCAGAAGAAAGAATCTCAGAGGTGGAGGACAAAGCTCTTGAGATATCTCAGATAGTAAAAGAGGCAGAAAAGAAGAGAGAGGGAAAGTAGAACGCTGTCAGAATGGTAGGACCATATGAAGCATTCAAACATACAGGTTATAGGTATCACAGAAGGGGAAGAAGAATGTCCCAAGGGAGTGGAAGCCATACTTGAGAATATTATAAATGAAAATTTCCCAAATATCACCAAAGATGCTGACACACTCCTTTCAGAGGGATATGGGATTCCAGGTTGCCTCAACTCTAACTGAGCTTCTCCAAGACACATTGTGATGAACCTGTCCAAAGTCAAGACAAAAGAAAAGATTCTT
>NW_003852461.1:9175730-9182781 GCF_000181295.1 Otolemur garnettii | reverse complement strand
ATCATTTACTGATATACAAACAATGAGGAAATTCGCCACAACAGGACCAGCTCTACAGGAAATACTTCAACCCATTCTACACATTGACCATCACAATGGCAAAATAAGAACTCAGAAATTAAAGGACAGAACCTAACTCCCACCGTGATGCAAAAGGTAAAACTAAGCAATGGACTCTCACAAAATAAGATGAATAGACTTATCAATTATCTCAATAAATGTCAATGGCTTGAATTCCCCACTGCAGAGGCATAGATTGGCTGATTGGATTAAAAACCACAAACCATCCATTTGCTGTCTACAGGAAACACACCTAGCTTCAAAAGACAAATTAAAACTCCAAGTTAAGGGTTGGAAGAAAATTTTTCAGGCAAACAGAATTCAGAAGAAAAGAGGAGTTGCAATCTTATTTTCAGATGCATGTGGATTTTAAGCAACTAAAGTCAAAAAAAGACAAAGAAGGTCACTTTATATTGGTCAAGGGAAAAATACAACAAGAAGACGTTTCAATTCTAAATATTTATGCACCCAACTTAAATGCTCCCAGATTCTTAAAACAGATCTTACTTAGCCTGAGCAATATGATATCTTACACCATAATAACAAGGGACTTTAACACTCCTCTTACAGAGCTGGACAAATCATCTAAATAGAAATTAAACAAAGATATAAGGGATTTAAATGAGACCCTAGAGCAACTATGCTTGACAGACATATATAGAACTCTCCATCCCAAAGATAAAGAATATACATTCTTCTCATTGGCCCATGGAACATTTCTCCAATATTGATCATATCCTGGGACACAAAACAAACCTGAACAGAATCAAAAGAATTGAAATTTTACCTTGTATCTTTTCAGACTACAAGGCACTAAAGGTGGAACTCAACTCCAACAAAAACATTCAACCCCACACAAAGGCATGGGAATTAAACAACCTTATGCTAAATGACAGTTGAGTGCAGGAAAAAATAAAAGAGGAAATCATTAACTTCCTTGAGCACAACAACAATGAAGACACAAGCTACCAAAACCTGTGGGATACTGCAAAAGCAGTCCTGAGAGGAAAATTTATCACTTTAGATGCCTACATCTGAAAAACAGAAAGAGAGCGCATCAACAAACTCACCAGCCTCTTATGGAATTGGAAAAAGAACAATCTAAGCCTAAACCCAGGAGAAGAAAAGAAATATCTGAAATTAAATCAGAGATCAATGAAATTGAAAACAAAAGAATCATTCAAATGAAACAAGGAGTCGGTTTTTTGAAAAAATAAATAAAATAGATAAACCTTTGGCCAGACTAACTAGAAATAAAAAAGTAAAATCTCTAGTAACCTCACTCAGAAATGATAAAGGGGAAATAACAACTGATGCCACAGAGATACAAGAGATCATCTCTGAATACTACTAGAAACTCTATGCCCAGAAATTTGACAATGTGAAGGAAATGGATCAACATTTGGAATCACACCCTAACCCTAGACTTAGCCAGAAAGAAACAGACCAATTGCTTGAACAGACCAATTTCAAGCAATGAAATTAAAGAAACAATAGAAAATCCTCCAATAAAAAAATGCTCTAGTCCAGATGGCTTCACACCAGAATTCTATTAAACCTTCAAGGAAGAGCTTATTCCCATACTGCAGAAATTATTTCAAAAAACTGAGGAGGAGGAAGGAATCTTCCCCCAACACATTCTACGAAGCAATCTTTACCCTGATACCAAACCAGGAAAATACCCAACTAAAAAGGAGAATTTCAGACCAATTTCACTAATGAACATAGATGCAAAAATTCTCAACAAAATCCTAGCCAGTAGATTACAGCTTATCATCAAAAAAGTCATACATCATGATCAAGTAGGTTTCATCCCAGGGATGCAAGGCTGGTTTAACATACGTTAAGTCCATAAACGTTATCCACTGTATTAACAGAAGCAAAAACAAAGACCATGTGATCTTATCAGTAGATTCAGAAAAACCATTTGATAAAATCCAGGATCCTTTTCTAATTAGAACACTGAAGAGTATAGGCATAGGTGGCACATTTGAAACTGATCAAAGCTATCTATGACAAACCCACAGCTAATATTTTACTGAATGGAATAAAACTGAAAGCTTTTCCTCTTAGAACTGGAACCAGACAGGGTTGTCCTCTGTCACTATTACTATTCAACATAGTGCTGGAAGTTCTAACCAATACAATTAGGCAAGACAAGGAATTAAAGGGCATCCAAATGGGAGAGAGGAGGTCAAACTCTCCCTCTTTGCTGAGGATATGATCTTATACTTAGAGAATCCCAAAGACTCAACCACAAAACTCCTGGAAGTCGCCAAAAAATACAGTAATGTCTCAGGATATAAAATCAATGTCCACAAGTCAGTATCCTTTGTATACACCAATAATAGCCAAGATGAGAGGCTAATTAAGGACACAACTCCCTTCACCATAGCTTCAAAGAAAATGTAATACCTAGGAATATACCTAACAAAGGAGGTGAGGGACCTCTATAAAGAAAATTATGAAACCCTAAGAAAGGAAATAGCAGAGGATATTAACAAATGGAAGAACACACCACGCTCATGGCTGGGAATAATCAACATTGGTAAAATGTCTGTACTTCCCAAAGCAATCTACAGACTCAGTGCCATCCCTATTAAAATACCAACATCATACTTTCAAGACTTGGAAAAAATGATTTGGTGTTTTGTATGGAACCAGAAAAAAACACTTATAGCTAAGGCAGTTCTTAAGTAGTAAAAAAAAGCCAGGGGCACCACCATACCAGATTTTAGGCTGTACTACAAAGCCATGGCGGTCAAGATAGCATGGTACTGGCACAAAAATAGAGACATAGACATTTGGAATCTAATAGAAAACCAGGAAATGAAACTAACATCTTACAACCACCTAATCTTTGATAAACCAAACAAGAACATACCTTGGGGGAAAGACTCCCTATTCAATAAATGGTGCTGGGAGAACTGGATATCCACATGTAAAAGACTGAAATTGGACCCACACCTTTCTCCACTCACAGAAATTGATTCAAGATGGATAAAAGACTTAAATTTAAGGCATGAAACAATAAAAAATTCTCAAAGAAAGCATAGGAAAAACACTGAAAGATATCAGCCTGGGGAAAGACTTCATGAAGAAGACTACTGTGGCAATTGCAACAACAACAGCAAAAATAAACAAATGGGACTTAATTAAACTGAAAAGCTTCTGTACAGCTAAGGAGACAACCAAAGCAAATAGACAATCTACACAATGGGAAAGGATATTTGCATATTTTGAATCAGACAAAAGCTTGATAACTAGGATCTATAGAGAACTCAAATTAATCCACATGAAAAAAGCCAGCAATTCCATATATCAGTGGACAAGAGACATAAATAGAACCTTCTCTAAAGAAGACAGATGAATGGCTAGCAAACATATGAAAAAATGCTCATCATCCCTAATTATTAGAGAAAGACAAATCAAACCACCCTGAAATACCGTCTAACCCCAGCAAGAATGGCCCACATCACAAAATCTCAAAACTGCAGACGCTGGCATGGATGTGGAGAGAAGGGAACACTTTTACACTGCTGGTGGGACTGCAAACTAATACAACCTTTTTGTAAGGAAGTATGGAGAACCCTCAAAGAACTCAAGCTAGACCTCCCAGTTGATCCTGCAATCCCATTATTGGGCTTCTACCCAGAAGGAAAAAAAATCCTTCTATCTAAAGGACACTTGCACTAGACTGTTTATTGCAGCTCACTTTACAATCGCCAAAATGTGGAACCAGCCTAAATGTGCCAACCCAGGAATGGATTAACAAGCTGTGGTATATGTACCCCATGGAATACTACTCAGACAATAAAAAAATGGAGACTTTACAGCCTTTGTATTAACCTGGATGGAAGTAGAACACACATTCTAAGTAAAGCATCACAAGAATGGAGAAGCATGAATCTTATGTACTCAATTTTGATGTGAGAACAATTAATGACATAGTGGGGGTAGGGAAAGGGAGAGGAGAGAGAGGGAAGGAGGGAGGGGTGGGGTCTATGGTGTGTGCGACACCTTTGGGGGGGCAAGATACCATTGTTTAAGAGGAACTTTACCTAACTAATGCAATCAGTGTAACCTAGTTTCTTATACCCTCCGTGAATCCCCAACAATAAAAAAAAGAATGTTATTGGTTCTGGTTCATCTTTAACCAGATGATACCACAGTTTTTTTCCAAAGTGTGTTAAGGCAAATTTGCACTTGAGAGCATTCCTATTACTGTATGTCCTCAACAACACTTGGTACAGCCTAACAGTCTAACTTTTACCAGTCTGGTAGATGTGAAATGATATGCGATTGTGGATATTACATGTGCATTTCCTTGATTACCAGTGAGGTTAAATATCTGGTCATGCCTTTGTCAGCCATCTTTCTTTCCTCTTCTATAGTTACTTGTTGAAGTCTTTTGCCACTTTCTTGGGGAATTCTTTTCCTTACAGATCTCTAAGGGTATTTATATGTTTTTATTATATATATATATATATATATATGTCATATATTATATGACATATATATAACATACATATAATGCTTTATCATTTATATGTATCGTAAATATCTTCTGTGAATTTGGGACTTTTTTTCCCCTATAAACAGAAGTTCAACTTAATGTAGTTAAATGACTCTTTTTCTTTGTGACCAGTGATTCAATATAGGTTAAGCAAAAAGAGGAGAGACAAAAAAAAAAAAAGTAACCTTTCCTTTTTAGAGAAACCACTTTCAGATGATTTGTGTGTATGGTTCAGCATAGGGATCAGTTTGGTACTTGTCCATACTGATAACTGGTAATTATCTCGGCACCATATATTGAATATAAGTAGGTTTTCTTCCCCCATTTGGATATCCACTTATTTTAAAACTGTGCTTTCTTCACTGCCTTGCAGCATATCACTGTTATCAATTCAGTGCCCCGTGTGTGTGCGTCTGTTTCTGGGACCTTTGTTCTCGTACGTTGCTGTTCATCTGTCCTTGAGCCAATATCACGGTGTCTTAATTAGCTGTCTGATAGAGCAATTCCTTTCACCCTGTTTTGTTCAAGGACTATTTTTGGCCCTTTTTATTTTTTATTTTTTTTTATTAAATCATAGCTGTGTACATTAATACTATCATGGGGTACAGTGTGTTGTTTCTATATACAATTTGAAATACTCTCATCCAACTGGTTAACATAGCCCTCATGTCATTTTAACTTAACATTATAGTGTTAAGACGTTTATATTCTACATCTAGAGAGATTTCCACGTACTCTTACAGGATGGACCATAGGCATGATCCCACCAGTCACCCTCTCATGCCCTCCCTCTCCTTTTTCCCCATATTCCTGGGCTAAAATTGGGTTATAGCTTTCCCATGAAAGCTATAAATTAGTTTCATAGTAGGGCTGAGTACTTGGATACTTTTTCTTCCATTCTTGAGATACTTTGCTAAGAAGAACATTTTCCAGCTCCATCCATGTAAACATGAAGGAGGTAAAGTCTTCATCTTTCTTTATGGCTGCATAGTATTCCATGGTGTACATATACCATAATTTTGGCCCTTTTTAATATGAATTCTAAATTTTTGAATCAATTTGTCACTCCTATCCCCAGAATAAATAAATTGCCTGAATTAGGAGGTCAAATGGAGGAGAACTGACAGCTTTATTGACATCAATCCATGAATATGGTGTATTTCCACATTTACTTACAACTGTTTTTGGTGGGGGTTTTTTGACACAGAGCCTCACTTTGTCACCCTTGGTAGAGTGCCATGGCTTCATAGTTCACACAGCCTCAAACTCGGGCTGAAGCTATTCTCTTCCCTCAGCCTCCTGAGTAGCTGAGACTACAGGCATCCACCACAGTGCCCAGCTATTTTTAGGGACGGGCTCGAACTCTTGCTCAGGCTGGTCTCAAACCTGTGAACTCAGGCAATCTACCCCTCAGCCTTCCAAAGTGCTAGGATTACAGGTGTGAGCCACTGCGTCCTACTCTTCCTTAGCATTTTTAAATGTCTTCTTAACAGTATTTAAATTTTCTTTGTAGAACTTGTATTTTGTTTTAACTTATCCCTTAGTATCTGGTACTGTTAAGTGTTAATGGTATCTTCCAAAATTATATCTTTTATTTGGTATTACACAGGAATGTAGTTGACTTTCATATATTAATTTTACATGAGAACTTTACCAAAGTTATTCTAACAATTTACCTTTATATCCTGTTTCTTATCTTACAGTGATAATTAGGGCCTCTAGTATTATGTTGAACAAGAATAATTAAGGAGGGTATAATTTTCTTGTTCCTGATCTAAAAGAAAAGTTTTCACCATTCCGTATGTTAGTTGCAGGTTTCTATATAGATTTTTAATTAGGTTAAGGTAGTTCCCACCTGTTTGTGGTTCTTCAAGTTTTAAACTTTTGCTATCAAATGGATTTTTTTTGCATCTCCTTTCATCTTTTAATAGGGTAAGTTACATTTAATTTCATAACCCAACCTTTTGTTTATTCCAGGGATAAACAACTTGGTGATGCAGTGTGTTCCTGTACATGTGTTTGTGTATGTGTTTAATATATTCATAGGACCGTTTCCTACTATAGTTGTGCCTCAGGATCCATGAGGAATTGGTTCCAGGACCTCCTGGGATACCAAAATCCATAAAATGGCATAGTATTTGCATATAAGCCATGCACATACTCCCGTATGTTTTAAATCATCTCTAGATTACTTGTAATTCCTGAAACAATGTAGATACTATGCAAATAGCCATTATATTGTTTTGTTTAGGAAATAACAAGAATAAAAGTCTGTATGTGTTAAGTATAGGAAGTTTTTTTTTTTCCAAATATTTTCAATCCATGGCTGATTGAATCCGTGGATGCAGAACCCACTTTATGGAGGGACAGCTGTATTTTGTTTGGGAGTTTTGAATTGATCTTTATTGGTAAGACTGTAATTTTTTTTTTTTTTTTTGAGACAGAGCCTCAAGCTGTCCCCCTGGGTAGAGTGCC
>NW_003852461.1:9174139-9175352 GCF_000181295.1 Otolemur garnettii | reverse complement strand
CTCCAACTCCTGGGCTCAAGTGAGGCTCCTGCCTCAGCCTCCCAAGTAGCTGGGACCACAGGCGCCCGCCACAACGCCTGGCCATTTTGGTTGCAGCCGTCATTGTTGTTTGGCGGGCCGGGGCTGGGGATTCGAACCCGCCACCTTAGGTGTATGTGGCTGGCGTCTTAGCCACTTGAGCCACAGGCCCCGAGCCATATCTCAGACTTTAAAAATGAATTGGAACTTCTCTCAGGAATATTTTCCCTATGTTTATTTTTTATGTACTCTGCAATAGTTAGGTTAGGTTAGGTTATTTGTTCCTAGAATGTTTAGGAACAAACATTCCTAATGTTTGTTAGGAATTCTAGTATTTTCTTTGCTGATAGATAAGTGACTTAATTGATTCAATTTATTTGATGAGTTTAGGATTATTCACTTGAGTCTGTGTTACTAAATTATGTTTGTCTAGAAAAGTATCATTTCAGATTTTTTGGCATTAAATTATATGAGTACATTATATCTTCTATTCCTTTTTAAATTTTAGTTGTATTTGACTTTTTGTTCCATTTTAAATTTCTAGTAGGGAATATTTGACCATCTCTCATTTATTTGTGCTAGAACTTAGTAATTTTTTTTTAGTTTTTTCAAAGAACCAACTTTTGCAATTTTCAATACTCTGATATTTTAAAATTTTATTTCCTTCTTTGTACTTTGAGTTTATTCTTTTTAAGTTGCTTGCCTCTTCAATTTTATTTATTTATTTATTTTTTGAGATGGAGCCGCAAGCTATTCCCCTGGGTAGAGTACTGTGGCATCACAGCTCACAGCAACTTCCAACTCCTGGGCTCAAGCGATTGTCCTGCCTCCGCCTCCCAGGTAGCTGGGACCACAGGCACCCACGGCAACGCCCAGCTATTTTTTGATTGTAGCCATCATTGTTGTTCAGTGGGCCCAGGCTGGATTCGAACCCACCAATTTAGGTGTATATGGCTGGTGCCTTAGCCGCTTGAGCCACAGGCACCAAGCCGCCTCTTCAATTTTAAATCTTCTAATAAAAGCATTTAAGGCTTTGCATTTTCTACTCAACATTACCTTAGCTGCATTCCACCAATATTAATGTGTATATATTGTTTTTTAACATCCTTTCTTGCTTTGTGGGGTCCAGATATTTCTTAAATATTTAGATAAGTTGGATAAAGGATTGTCATCAAGATCTCTTCATCTGGCCCGG
>NW_003852461.1:9170232-9173857 GCF_000181295.1 Otolemur garnettii | reverse complement strand
ATATTTGTTCTAACAGAGGCAAAGTAGTGTGCCCGGTACCATTGGTGCCACATAAATGAGTCTGAATACATTCCCAAAAGAACTTCTATGCTAGTGGAAATGTGAAAAAAGCCTTCAGATTCAGCAGTAAAAGTGTATAATTTTCAATTTAACAAAAACTGGAATAAACATTTATTAGATTGTTAAGGAACTCAGCTGATCAACTGTTCCTTTCCTTAAACCTAAAATAGGAAGAGTATTTAACATTCAACTGAAAAACTAAATGTCCTCATCATGGTAAATACAGACACACACACAGAGTAGGACCTCTGTAAATGGACCACCAAGGGACTGTCACAAACTGGTCAACATACAGAGGTGGTCAACATAAGGAAGTAGGAACTAGGCCTGCTGTACTGATACCTACATGTGGTGCATCTCTCGTCTATGAAAATTGAGTCAACTTAAGGAGGTGGTCAGTGTCACAGGCAGGTGGTCAACTATGGAGGTTCTACTGTATTTATGTTTGTTATTTGTGTATATAACGTGCTGTTTTTCCTAGGTGTGAAGATGCCTTAAGAAAAAATAAGAGCTTAATTGGACCAGATCAAAAGGAGTATCAGAGAGAACTGGAGAGAAACTATCATCGCCTTAAAGAGGCCCTACAGCCCCTGATAAACCGAAAGATCCCTCAGTTATACAAGGCAGTATTGCCTGTTACCTGCCACAGGTATGCTTATCCAGACAGGGGTTAAAGGGCTTTCCTCTGAAACCTGCAAATTCAACCAGTATAAACCTTTTACAGGCTGAGTAGCCCTTATCTGAAATGTTCGGGACTGAAGTGATTCAGGTTTGAGATTTGTTTGGATTTTGGAATATTCACATTTTACTTACTGGTTGGGCATCCTCAGTCTGAAAATCTGAAATTCTTTCTTTTGGCATTTTCTTTGAGCATCATTTCAGTGTTCAAAACATTTCTGATTTTGGACAATGTCAGATTTCATTTCCCGATTGGCAGTACTCAACCCATATTACTCTTACATTAATCACTCTTCAAGATAAAAGGTCAGTTCTTCCTGAAATTTGAGAATCGAAGTTATGCTAAGTACTCACACAATCAGGACACTTAAGTTTGGCCTCCTAAAGCTATTCCTTTTAAGATCCTGTCATCCTTTCTGGTACATTAGTTGGAGAATTCATTAGAATCTATTAGAAACCAGGCACTTGTTTCCCTGAGCCCTGACAAAAATAGAATACACTGGGTTCTAGATGTGTATTAAAGCAGGTAATTCAATCGAGTATCAAAAAGGCTTCAGTATTTTTCTCTACTTTTTTTAACTGTTGACAAATTAGAAATGGAAATTACTTGAAATTCTCTACAACTGAATCCTAGTTCTACATGAGCAGGTAATTTAATTTTTAGATCTCTTCTCTGTATAACGAGATTATAGGATTTATCTGGGAGAGATTAAATCACATTATGGACGTAAACTTCCTAGGACAGTGCCTGGCATGTTACTTTTATCACCTGAATTCTGGAAGGATCACAGTAACTGCTACAATGAAACTGCCTTTTTTACATTTTGAAATCAAATTTACATACAGCTGTTATGTGGCACTGATATTTTGCCATCCTTTTCTTTGAAATACTAACTTTAAGACAGCAAAACTACTACATTGTAACTACTTGATAAATTAATAATTGCAAGGCCAGGCAGGTGCTCACATGAATGAGGTTCACGTATACTGTGCTGCACAAGAACGTTGAACTGCTTGTTTACTCTCCTGGGAATCTAGTCTAATATTTTTGTACTTTTAGGCCTGTGGGGGGAAAAAATCACTTATTCACACAGAAAATATCTGCTAAGTGCTTCCTTACCATCAGCGTATAAATCACTTGAGTCTCTTCCACATCTGCAGGAACTGAGGCTGGACCAAAAGGCCTGTTTCAGATCCTTTCTCAGCAAACACGTTTTACTTCCGCCGTCTCTTACTGATAGGAGATTCCTGGTGAAGGAGTTTCTTCTCAGAATTCCGAGTGGGAAACGACAGAGTGCTTCCCAACACTTTGGTTTCCTTTCCATCTTTTTGGATTTTTTTCCTTCTCTGTTGCCCCCACTCCCCTCCAACAGTGTCACACCCACCAGGTCAGAGGTCCCAGAAGGCGAGGGTCCTGGGCGCTCCTGCAGGTCTCTCTACTCTGCGTGGGAAGGCTGTGTTCTTCCCAGCTGAAGAAAACTTCTCCTACGCCATCTCCTGAGTTTTGCCTTCCTTTGGCCAATCCTCCAAGCTTTAGTTCTTAATATACTTGCAGGCAGTTTGAGGGGGATTCAGAAAACACTTTTTCTTTGTTGAACAATGTCTAGCTTTCAAGACTGGTGTTTTCCTGCAGAGCAAACTTGAGTTTCAGAGCTGAATCTCCTTGTACTGAGCTGAATGTCCTTGTTTCAGAGCTGAATGTGATCTCTTTGTAATTGCTCTACCCTTTCCTTGCAATGTTAAGCTTTATGAGCTAACCTTAATTACAGGAACGATAAGCAAAACAAATTTAAGAGGCATTTCAAGAATATCATCCCCTGAATATCCATCTTATAACCCACATAAAAGACTCCTAGGGTGCTGATATATTTTATGACCTTAGACAGTTTGAGAACCACTGGTTCAAGACTTAAAAAAAATTAGTATTAAAAAAACACTTGTCTTTTCCCATTAATAATCCCAAGTCTTTCCTGAAATCTCTCCCATTGTCTTTTAAGTCCCTGCCTTATTTATCACTTCTGCAGCACCAGTGGGCAAGTGAACAAAGGATCCATAGACTTGGCAAAGTGGTTACTGTAACATGCTTGTAATCTACAGAGAAATGTGTAAGCCAATATGTATGTGGGGGGGGAGCGGAGTACATAGGGTGAGCATCTAACTTGAAGTTAGAATCTGTGGCTAAACTTTTCAGATAACCGGCAGGAAAAGCACATAAAACATTTTAAAGGCACAAATTGTTTTCTTCTAACTATATCCTCTCATTTTTTTTCCCAGAGATTCCTTTAGCCGAATGAGCCTTCGCAAAATGGATCTCTAAGAACGCAGTTGTTTTACTCATTTGAAAAGAGCCATGTATTCAACCATGAGTGTGAAGTTAAGATCTGTTGAAAAACAAGATGATGGAATTCTGGAAATTATGTTGATTGACTTGTAGAAGGCGGCAGTGGCTAAAACAGTACCCAATGTAGATTGTTAAAAGTTTGAGAATCATGGCTGTGGTTTCTAATTTTCTGGTAACATACTGTTATCTTTTTTTTTTAAAAAGACATTTTAAGGATTCAGAGGTACACTATACATTTACCATTATTTATACCATAGCTAATGTTAAAATTATTTACATTAAGTTTGTATTTTTTAATTTATATTAGCACTTACAGATTGATTTTGGACCCATTTAAATGTAGTAATGCTTATTTGAAAGGTACTATTAAAAATGTGAATGTTTACACTAATTTACTGAGTCAGACTTTTAAAATTGTTCTTTACTGACCGAGATAGAGAATAGGGTTGGTTGGAAATCTAGTTCCAGAACTAGCAAAATGACAAACCAAAATTAATAGTCATTTTATGGGCCCACAGAAAAACCAAATAAATGAGTTAATGAATA
>NW_003852461.1:9169110-9170081 GCF_000181295.1 Otolemur garnettii | reverse complement strand
AAAAAAAAAAAAAAAGAACAATGCTGAGTTGATTTTCCATTTAGATAACTGAAAAAGGAATTTTGAATGGCAGAAATAACTTTACCTGATAAAATGAGTATCTATAAATAATGACTTAAGTGCTGGGGATAGTTAATAGCCGTGAGATAGCTTGTTCTTATGACTGTCTTATACCAGTGATAGGAGGATGAACTTCATGCTTCTGGCAACCAAAATGAATGATCTAGACCAGTGGTTCTCAACCTTCCTAATGCCGCAAACCTTTAGTACAGTCCAAAGGGGTCGCGACCCACAGGTTGAGAACCGCTGATGTAGCCAGTAAATTAGCATCTGCTTTAAAGGTATTTTACACCACCACAAAGGTAACATAGAACTGGAGTTTATTGAGACGTCACAAGCACATGTAAAATGTTAGCTAATTCATTTAAAATCATAATATAAAATAGTAATGCAGAAAAGAGTGAGAAATAACATTTTAGTTACTTAGCAAGTTTTTCCAAAACAACACATACTGATTTCTCTCTTTAGACCAGTGATTTTCAACCGATGATCCGTGGAGAGGATCTTAAGTGGGCTGTGAAAATTTTAAAAGATCATTATTTTCAAAAGTTCAAAGCACTGTAAGTATACTGGTTTTGATCAACATAAGCCTGCTGTGGAAGTTTAACTATAGGGGTTCAGGTGTGCCCTGAGATGAAAAAATAAGGCTGAAAGACACTGGTTCAGACTCATGCTTCTTGTGTACCATTGTAGCTTACAGGACGGCATCATTCATAATTCACCTACTGAAGTTACATGAATCACTTAGGCACTGTTTAGATTTCACTCCATACTGGGTTGGAAAACAGTTCAAAAACATCTACCTCTCTTGAGAGCCTAGTGATGGTTGATAGCCCCCCACTCTCAGCTTAATGGGCAGTATTATCCTCAAATTCACCTTAACTACATCAGTTTAAAGGCTGGATCCTAAG
>NW_003852461.1:9153450-9168868 GCF_000181295.1 Otolemur garnettii | reverse complement strand
TCTTGGGCTTAAGCGATTCTCTTGCCTCAGCCTCCCAGGCAGCTGGGACTACAGGCGCCTGCCACAACACCCAGCTATTTTTTGTTAGTTTGGCCAGGGCCGGCTATGAATCTGCCACCCTTGGTATATGGGGCTGGCGCCCTACGCACTGAGCCACAGGCACTGCCCCATAAACAGAAGCTTCTTAAAACACAGATATGATACTAAATACGTCCTGAATTCTTATATACTTCATTTTTCTTAAAATGCACATGTTCTCACATGAGGAACCTGTATTGGGTCACTGGCAGTCTTTTGAGTGTTACAGGCCTGATGTCTCTCAAAGACCTGCTCCATCAGAAAATTAGTATGGGTGGTATTTAGGGGCTGTTTCTTTGTTAAAAGTTCCACAAGTGATTCTGAAAGGGAGAATAACCATCAGTACCATCACACCATCTTGTGGAAGGACTAAGACACCTAATTTATTAGCTGACAAGGTACTCTTATTTGTTGAAATGGAATGTCTAACAGTGCCATTCCAATAGTATTTATATATTCCTTGGAATCATTAAGAAAAACTCTTCAGTATAAACAAGAGTTATAACTTCCTTTAACACGTCACAAGATATCATTTACCAGTTTAGTATGCTGTATTTAAAATGAAATTTTAACCAAGTTTTTGTGTGCCCAAAGCATCATCTTAAGTTTTCTAGTTGTAGATTCCATTAACTTATATGACTACTTTAAAGGACTAGAGGCAACAATTTTTATTAAAACCTTGTAAATATGACAACTTAGATGGACTAAGTACAAATTCACCTTTGAAAATTTTCCACCTCTATGGTCAAAGTATTGAGTATATTAAAGGTAATTATGCATGTTTATTCTTTCTATATATATGTACCTATTCTGCTTAAGAGAACTCTTATTTATGATAAAAATATGCAAGTAAAAAAGTCAAACATTTGTATACATAGCTGTTAAGCAGTTTAAATTTTATTGACCTCCTGGTTTTTTAAAAAAAGTTAAAGTTTAAGGTCACACCTCTAAGCCTGAGGCACTATATACAGATCGTGCAGAATATCAAGTATGAAGAGATACAAATTAGTCCATGCCCAAAGAGATCTACTAGAGTACAGAATCATCTTCATAAATACATATAAAATTCTTGTGAAGACAGGTGAGGACTGTCCAAGTTTTCTGAGACACTTCAAAGTGACTCAAGGCACAAAACGTGCACCACTATGAATACACACATTCCAGACTCTGTGCCTCTGACACAGCCCATCCAAGATTTGGATTCCCGACTCTTATAAAATTAAATGTGCCGAATGAGATTCTGCTTTGTAGGTGAAAAACCACAGGACCTATAAACATCATGTAGATAATTACTCCAAAATATGGAGAATACAAATACAAGCACTTTATTTTAAAAAGCAAACACAAAAGACTGGTGTGAATCCAAAAGTGTTTAAATGCTTACATTTTGGATAATTCAATTAAGAACCTATACAAGTTTGTTCCCAGAAGCTAATGCATCACTAGTCTCTACTAAGGAATTCTAAAAATTAACATGGTTTTCAGTAATTCAAATTTCACTATTTATATAAAAACCTAGAGAGACCAATAATACCCAGTAGCTTCAAAAGATGAGCTAAAAACTTTGATGTAATCAAGTTTACCAATGTTTGTGCAGGTCTGTTTAATATATACACAAAATACACTCAACTCTGTAATTTCTTATAAAATAGCAAGTAAGGAGTAGACGTAGGAGATGTAGAAGGGGAAAGAGAATTCAGAAAGTCCTTCTCTTCCGTAACTTTCACTTCAGAATCATCAAAAAGCAACCACTTCCCCTCATACTCCTTCAAGCTTTGCACTATATAGGAAATTTTGTTCTCAAATCCACTAATATTAATGCCTGTTTGGTCACTGGATCCCTTACTGCTATCAGATTCGTGGGTCCCATTAGTACTGTTAGTCTCAGAATTTCGACTTTCAGCCAGTGCTGCGCTGGCAGCCTTATCAGGATTAGATGCTTTGCTGTACAGTTCATAGTCTGCTTTGCTCTTTTGTCCTCCAAGAAGTCCAATAGCTTCTACATTTTTTTTGTTCAAAACTTTACTTGGCTGTGTACTTCCACCAACTCTAATCGACACTTCTTCATCATCATAATTTTCAACCACACCCCTTGCTTCCTCCTCATTCAATGGTTCTGGCTTACCTATTTCACACATTTGGTCAACCACAAAATTTCCCTTATCTAGTTCTAAACTGCTAAGGTCAGTGACTTTAACAGAAGCAGTATAGTGCCCACTACTAATTGTAATGCCGCTATGCATCACAACCGCAAATAATCCATAGCTGTCGTTGGTCGGCTTTGTGCTCCATTCCTCTAGTGACAATTTAAGAGGCGTCAACAAAGGAGTGTTGATCTTGGAAAGTCCACCACCGTAACAATCAAACCTTTAGAAGGAAAAAAAAAAAGTTTCCTGCAATTGCCATTTCAAATTCAAAATCTTACACCCATTGTGAAACCAAGTAACAATCTGAATTGACTCTTAATATTCATATTCACATGAATAAACAAAAAAAATAAAAATAAGATCTCAACTGTGTGTGTTTTGAGGACAAGGTCTCACTTTATCTCCTGGTTTAGAATGTAGTGGTGTCAAAATATCTCATACAACCTCCAACTCCTGGGCTTAAGTGATCTTCCTGTCTCAGCCCTCCAAGTAGCTGGGACTATAGGTATATACCACCACACCCAGCTAATTTTTAAAATTATTTTATAGATAACGGCATCTAGCTTTGTTGCTCAGGCTGGTCTTGAACTTTTGGCCATGAGCAATCGTCCCACCTCAGCCTCCCAAAGTGCTAGGATCACAGTCATGACCCACAGCACCTGGCAAGACTCCAGCTTTAATATTTATAATGTATACAAAAAATAGTGTAATAATTGCTAATATTGAGGTGTTTCTATAGAGGATATATAGTATTTTCCCCCTTAATTTTCTTAATTTTGTGCAGTAGGAGAAAAATGGGATTTAAAATAGACTGAACCTATCCAAATCCTTTACATTTTAGTCGTTTTAACATGAAGTCTTTCTCTACCAAGATTTAGGAAAATAAACAGAGAAGTTCCACTAAATAAAGGACTAGATGTCATCTTCTGATACAATACCATCCATGAGAGCTCCAGGGAAGCCCTCAGGGTAACATCAAGCAAGTCATTCAGGTACACAGTAAAATCTACAATGACATACGCTTCCAAAAAACACCATGGATTACTCAAAACGTCATTACTGTTTTTCTCAAACTATTCAAAGGTTAGTTGGACTTCCAGGCTTACCTTACAACCAAAAAGATTTTTAATTTTGCCTTTTTCACCCTTCAAAGAACAAATCTTGATATGTATAAAATTTGTTCCCTACTTTCATCAGTTCTCCTGAAATTGAATTCTTAGATCTTACCATCTAAGAAGGAATAAGATGTATAAAGAATTCCATACTTAATAGAATATATATTCATAGCAAAAAGATTTAACTTTCATTTTTAGGCTATCTTTGCAAATAATTTCATTTCACGACTTCATATTCCTACTATTACAGTATTTTGAATAGAATTTGTCTTCTATAACAGCTCATTTTCTTCATATAGCTTTTATTTACAATACTCACTCCAAGCCACTAGCAGCAAAGCACTTCAAATGAATAGTTATAACTTCAGGCATTTTGTCAAACAAAAGACTTCGTTCAGCTTCAGTATAATGATGGCAATTTTCACAGAAATATTTATCTTCTCCTACAATCCTTTCTACTGAAGCAAATTGTGAAATTGCCCATCTCAGGGTCTTCATTTCTGTCTTAGGCTCTGGAGAAACTATAAAAGAAAATCCTTTCATTCACAAATCTTTCTCAGCCATTCAAAAAAAAATAAATCATAAAGTTTCATGTTCTTAGCATTTAATTTCAATTGACTAAACCAATTGCAAGTAACAGACTTCTTTTTTACTTTCAAGAACTATTTTCCATAAGCTCATTCTCAACACTGTACTTGAACTGTTCAAATATTTACATCTGGTCAGCCAAAAAATATGACACAGAGACAGCAAAAACAAAACATGCCTAGTCTTTGTGCCACAGTTTAAGACAGACTACATTGAATAGCCCGTTTTCAGTATGTGACAGGTAAACCAGACTCACATCTCCCATGGTATTTCCATACTTTTTATGGATGGTTTGCCCTCTCTTAAAGATTCAGGTCCCTAGAAGTTCACTTATTAAAGCATTTCATTTTTCTATTCTAACTCTATCAAAAAGATGCTACATTTTTCCAAATGCTAACCATTTACAAGTGAAGATAGATAAAAACAGAAAGGTTATATTAGACACCAACAGCCAGCTTTGTTCTATTTATTCATGCTACTCCCAGACTGTATTGTTGAAAAAAAAACTATTATTCAACAGTCCAAACAAGATTCCAACTTTGCTTACTTTCAGAGCTCTCCTCTACTTTGGAAAGCTCATCTTCTTGCACTGGCACACTGATGTCTTGAAAATCTTCTCTTCTTTCGGTTAAGCTTTCACATTCCAAGCAACGAGTTCTTAACACCAGCTGACCTTGAAATAATTTCTCCACTAGCTCAAAACCAATTTGCTCTGTACCTAAAACAAAACAGGAAGTCTATACAGATTAGGTTTTCAGTACAACCCAGATAACCAATTTTCCATTTAAATAAAGCATGTCCTGAATAAAAGTTCCATTTTTGTATCTCAGCTTATTAGCATGAAGAAGTATATAACTCATTCATGAAATGTAAATTCCCTGCAGAGATAGTTTTGAACAGGAGTTACTCCTGTCTCTAAAACAAAAGTCAGTTATCCTTTCTCAAACACACTTCCCTAATAAAATAATCCCAGAATACATATGGCATTTTTTGCAAAACCATTAACTACATCAATACTGTTTATTTTCCAAGGTAGACCTGGATAAAACTAGGTAAATACCTAATTCACACAGGACCTAACTAGTCACACACTGAATAACATTTCAGTTAATGGCCGACTCCATATTCAATGGTGGTCCCATAAAGACTATAATCCCCTATTTTTACTGTACCTGTTACACACCTTATGTTTAGATGTGACATAACCGCATTTGTGTATCTAAGCATAACTGCCTACAGTATTCAGTACAATAAATGTGCTGGACAGAACTTGTAGCCTAGGAGCACAGGCCATACACACAGCCTAAGTGTGTGTAGAAGCCTATAAGGATACTCCCGTGTTCACACAGAAAAACTGCCTGATGACACATTCCTCAGAAGGTCACCATTAAGCAATGCATACTACACTTGGTTCTCCAAAAATTTCACTAAATGTAACTGCTTTCATGAGTTTGTCAACTACTACATAGATAAAAAGGAAAAATATAGCCTTCCCATTAAAATGTACTGAACTTCCCTAGTTTATAAACAATTAACATGACCGTAACATTACAACTATGTAATACATCACATTACACACGTCAGATCCACTGTACTGACATCACAGGCACACGGTGTAAAATACAAGACACAGACCTCTAAGTGCAGCACTTACACCACCACACAGTTCACATTCAATGTTACATTTCCTTCTCTGAAAAATGTTAGCCATAAAGATTACACTGCACATGTTCTAATTCTGTAGCTCCTACCTACCAAAGTCTAAGAATTCTACTGACCTTTGTTAATGGGCTTAGCTTCATTAACATCTACAGGTTTAACATCATTTCCTGTAGATTCAAGTCCACAACCATTAACTGTGTTGGTACTTTCACACTTCCCCAAGTCCTCTTCAAGATCATACTCATCTTCTTTAGATTGTCCTTTCGATCCTTGGCTTGTTGTTATTTTTCCCAGGCTACAGAATTTAGACAGAATGCTGGGTTGCTTAGTTGCTGACTTGAACCAATTTATCTTAACTCTTGATTTCTTTTGGGAGAGTCTTGTACTCTCATTTTCAGATATGTACTTGGGGATTATTTTAGGAGGAACCTCTAATGTATCATCTGTAGCTTTTCTTTTTGATCTGGTTTGTCTGTGGTTCTCTTCCAATGACTGTTGTTCCTTGGATACTTTAACTTTTTTCTTCATGTTACCAAATTCAATGTCACTTTTTCTTTTCCCATTTCCTTTGGGGAGTTTTTCTTTACACTCTTCAAAATGCCTAACATTGTCAGTCTCCATGCCATTAAAACCACTCATTTCCTCTTTCTGATTAGGGTTTTCTTCCACCTTAGTAGATAATTCTGCCACATTTTTTACTTCCTCTTTTTTTAGGAGCTGGCATGTTTCTTGAATGTTTCCCAAAATACACTGTAGTACTTCCTGTGCATCATGCTGTAGATATCCTTCATACATAGGGTTGAGTTCCCTATAAATAAAAATTTCCATTTCATCTATTCTAGTTTTGAAGACATAATATATAAAAGAAAACCTTTCTACACAGAAACGAATTCATTTCCAGGAATATCATAAATTACTTCATTTTTAAAATCAGGAGATATTTATTAAGCTACTACTTTGAAATTTATTACCTGTATCTAAAGTAAAAATAAATTTTACCGTATTTTACTATCACAATAGTCTAAGCCTCTTCTTAAGATAATAATATGTAGTGTTTCCCATGTACTGGTCATACTCAAAATGATTTTTTTAAGAGTCTCACTTTGTCACCCTTAGTAGAATGCCATGGCGTCACAGCTCACAACAACCTCAAACTCTTGGGCTTCAGTAAGTCTCTTGCCTCCGCCTCCCAAGTAACTGGGACTACAGGCACCCCACACAATGCTTGGCTATTTTTAGAGAAGGGTCTCCAACCTATGAGCTCAGGCAATCCACCCACCTAGGCCTCCCAGAGTGCTAGGATTACAGGCGTGAGCCACCACACCTGGCCTTCAAAATGCTTTTTATCTGTATATATAATCTTCACAACAACTCTGTGAAGTATAATTATCACTAGTATCGACTGATACGGGAATTATACAGAGAGATTAAGTAACTTGCCCAAGGTCATAGAACTAGTTAGGATGCAAAGCCAGGGCTCAAACCTGCTTTTGGCCACCATACAATAACGCTCTTAACAAAATCGTAGCATCATATCATACCCTGTTCTATTTTAAATCATTTGATTAAATGACTATTCTAACTTACCCTACGTCAAAATTATAATTTTCTATTTTTTGGGGGGGGGGGCTCGTTTTGTTGTCTTCAGTGAGTGCCATGGCATCAGACTCAGCATCCTCAAACTCCTAGGCTCAAGTGATCCTCCTTCCTCAGCCTCCTAAATAGCTAGGCCTATAGGCACCTGCCACGACACCCAGCTAAAGGGGACGGGGGCCTTATTCTTGCTCAGGCTGGTCCCAGACTCCTAAGTGCTAGGATTATAAGCGTGAGCCACTATGCCTGGCCTTAGTATGAATTTTTAATTTTTTTTAATTTAAAAACATTTTTAAAATAAGGCCTATTATATACCGAATGATTTTAAGACACTAGCACAAAGTAACTTAATCTAGTTAACAGTTCTCTTATTAAGCACATAAAGCAAAAATAGAATCTCTGGAGTTCAGTGCTTACACATAGTACATTTTTAGTATAGTCCTACAATTCTTAATCTGAAATCCTAAGACCAAACATGTTCAGGAATTCAGAAATTTTCAAACTCAAAAAGATGGTATGGCATAATAGTAAAATATATATCACAAACATATCAGGCAGTATTACTAAATACATTACTATTTTTATAGAAAAATATATGAATATTCACATTAGAGATAAATATGAATAAATATAAAAAAATCTCACATAAATTCAGATCCAATGAATTTACCACCAAATTTATGAAAAAAATTCCTGGTTTTAGAGCTCCTAGGATATAACAAAGGACTGTGGGCCTGGGGTTTCTATTTTTCTTGCCCTTTATTCATTTTTGTTCACACAGCATTTTTCTCCAACAATATAAACAAATAGCTAAACTAGAATCCTAAAATTGTATTATAGGCTATACCTGAGTGTATTAAGTAGTCGCCTTGGCTGAGTAGCAAGCTCTTCAGTATATTTCTCTGGATTTAAGAGAAAACTAGCCTGAAGCTGTTCAACTGAAATGATTAAGGACTGTAAACTACATATGAGTTCATAACTTGCCAAAGAATCTTCTTTGCAATTTCCCTGTCAAGAAAGAAACACACAAACCAGTACTTTCATTTATGAACAAATTAAGTACCTCGCCCCCTTTCTTGTCTTTGTCTCACTAAACAATACTAACTTTTCTAAATTTCATTATAGCATTAATTTTGGGGGATATACAAATAAATTTTTTTTAATTCTGAGAGGATTTTTTAGTCACCATGTGGATGACAATGGTTTTTCTAACTATGGGAGTCAAAAGTTTCTGTAATTACAGTATATTTACTTAAATTTTAAAAGTCAATCTGAAAACACAATGGGTAAATAACCAGTGATACATGTGTATAACAAATAATTATGGCATATAAATACCAAAAGTTCAAAAACAAACTAGAAGACTAGAGAAAACACTCTGTAAAGGGGTAACTTAGTTAGCTATCCTTGCGAGAATGAAAGCTGCCTGTCTGATAATATAAAGTACTGATAAATTCAATTTTCAGTTATAGTCAACACACAAGTCACCTTTGTCATCCTCCAAATCCTCTTGTGTAGCTGTTACTTCTTTACTTCTAAGTAAGTGAATTTCCCTTGATTTACTTTTTTGCTTTATTTTCTTTCATTTATTTTACCTTATCTTTTTGATTGGCTTCATCTTTTAGAGCTTCTTTCTTCCTTGAAATAATATTAAATAAGTGCTTCACTCCAGACTTAAAACCAGGACAAAAATATAGTACCTACAGAAAGTAAGATTGCCTAAGTATTTACTGAACAAACAATAATAAACAAAAATCATTAAAACAGTAAAGCACCTTTAATGTGCACTACCTAACATTCTGAGATGAAGCTTTGTGTCAAAACTTGTTCTCTACCTCATCAGTAGAAACCCACTGTCTTCCTGCATTGGCACTGAACATTGCACCTGGGCAGACACTGCTAAGACTTTAAGGTCAAGGACATAAAAGAGTATAGTTCCAAGGGGTAAGATATATATCACCACAGCATCACGAATCAGGTAGAGAAATTAAAGGCCTGGCATCTTCCACTTAACCAAGTTGTACTCAACTTTGCTAGCCCATCCGTAACACATAGCTTAGAATCATTATCATTCTTTTAACCTATTCTGTTTTATTTACAATCAAAAGATAAAGTCAGTATTACATCATTCTTTGCCTACTGAAGTTTTATTAGTTAACAAAATTATCAATTTACCTGAAGTATGCTATTAAGATAACAAGTATTGCCAAGATTATTCAGTCCCACAAATGGTAGTAAATTTTCTCTCTTCTCGCAGTTTAAAGGTGAGGATTGTGCTGCAGGAACAACTTGATCACTATTAAGCATAGAAAGAAGAAAGGTATAATGAAGTAGTGTCTTAAAGAAACAAAAATATTACTGTCCTTTAGCCTTTTTCCAAAAGTTTTATATAATCTGAAAAGTATGTGGCTCTTATTCAGATGACTGCTTAAGGAATCTGTACAGGTTCAAAAATTGCTATATACTCAGAATATAAATTTAAAAAGCATTTAAAAACGTTAATCCACTTAACAAGCCTCAAAATAATTCCCTTAATATGATGTTAATCTCATTTTGCACAGTAAAAAACTGAGGAACTGCTATTGTGATTTTTTTTTTTTTGCCTACTTTAATGTTTTAATCAAACAGTTTAACTCTGAATTAAAACCTATGAATGATCTGATCCTATTTGAGAGAGGCCATAGTAAGGAAGATTCTATTAATCTTTAAGAGGAAAGAAAGTCTATGAGAGAATTATACAGCTATAAAGTCCATGAAGAGAATCATATGGGTACTCCTCACTTAAAAACAAATTGTTAAGGTTTATCATCTTTTACTTCTTTAACAATAAAACTAAGTTTTCCGAGTATTTTTATTTTATAACCAGTAACTATTATTACTCTAAGATCTTAAAGTATTTATAAGCATGAATGCTGATAACCAAAAGGTTCATTCACATACTATCTCCTTGACTATTGGTAGATATTAGGAAATTTACACATAGGACCAAATCCACTTTAGTAACTCTGCAGACAGCCTATTTGATAAAACAGAAATAGGTCGTCAACCTAGAGCTAGTACTGGTGGAACAACCATTCCATTTGTTCTGATTTCTTTTCAATCACTAAAGAATTTGCATGAGGTTTACTTTAAACAAAATTTCCAATTATATGCCTTCACAACAGGAATAACTAGTTATAACAGATCACACTAGAGCAGTGGTTCTCAACCTTCCTAATGCTGCAACCCTTTAATACAGTTCCTGGGGGTCTCTACCCACAGGTTGAGAACTGCTGCACTAGAGGTTATCAACCCAAGTTCACTGCTGCTTCACTGATGTGGAACAAAAAAGAAGTTCATAAATAAGATACATACATTTCAGATCCTCTATATTCAGAAGCTTTTTCTTCATTTTCTTGAGAATCTGTGAAATCCAAGGCTCTCTTAGTTTCCTTTTTCTGAAAAAACTTTAAGGAAAGTCTGTTTTTCTTAGATGGACTACCTCTCGAAAGTCCATTATTTTCACTAGGTATGACACCAGGCATTTTCTCTTCAAATCCCAAGGAGCTGGCAAGAATTTATAGAAGAAAGTTGTAATCACCAATTATATCTGTTAATCAGAGAAAAGGTTGCATTAATTTCTATCAGTTGTAGGTAAGAAAACCATCAATTCTGGAAAGAAATCTACCACAGAAACCTAACAAATTAGAACTTCACATGTGAACACCTAATGCCTGGCAACAGGTACATTAGCTTTCAATGCTTAATGAAGAAGCTTGCCACAATGACCTTAACTTTATTAAAGAACAAAAACCACAAGACATTGAACTCTTGCCAGCCTGTTACAGAATTAAGGGCCACATCACAAAGCACAAAGTACCCCAGTTAGTAGAGCGATAGTCAAGTGGCATAATTAAGGAATAAAAACTAAATTTTTCATTATAACTTAATCCATTCAGGAAATAGATGGAGCAACTACTATCTCTAATTCTAAAGTAGGAGGCAGTAAATGGATTAATGAAAAATCACAGTAGTGCTGGACGTTAATGAGTTTTCCCTTCCAATATGAAATAGTCTCTGTTTATTTAAGGTATAATTTGTGTACAAGAAAAGGCGCAGATCTGGTGTTCAGTTATACCTAATAACCTGAGTGAAAGATAATAAAATACAGGCAAAGACGAGGCAGTCGTGTAAAAAGCTGTTTACTGTGCTTTGTGCAAATTCTTAATGCACTAGAACACACATTATTCTACTAGTTTTCCAAACTTTTGTTAAACTATAAATTTCAAAAATACTGCTTTGACTAGAAAAAACAATGATTTGGTTTTGCCTTTTGCCACCTTGCTACCCTCATTTAAAGTGCAGCTTTCAGATGAAAAAAATATATGGCATTATTTGTATAAGTTATTTTACACATCAGTCCTATTTTTCCTTACGACATCTGGCGAAAAATCATCTGAAGTATTACCATAAAGTTACTTAGGGCCCAAAACTTTAGCAACGAGTTTCAAATGTAAAGAGTAATAAGACGAACTACACAAAATTCAAATTCCATCCTTAACAAGCATCTCGCTAGGCTGACTCGGACCCAGGAATTCACAGCACTCAACTCAGCGGTGAAACCACTTTCGAGCAGACCCAACTCAGGAGGCGCAGGCGGGCCGATCAGTTCCCCATTGGTCTCCAAAGGAGAGAAAGTGCATCTCAACTGACAAGCGTTAACCTGACTTAATAGGAGGAAAAGATAATCAAGCAGCTCCAACAGCGGATTCTCTTTAGTTAAGAAGGCGAAACTCCCGACCCCCTCAAAATTCAAGGTGAAATCAAACACCGAACATGACCAAGAATGCAGCATTCTGCAAGGTGCTGCTATCGGGCGCTAGCCCGTTTCTTGCCCCTGGCTTTCTTTTATAATTGGGAGTTTGCTGCATTAAAAATATTTCTCTCCTAACTATTAATCTCGCAGACCACACCGTCGAACGCTAACAGTCTTGAACAAATGACGGCGCGACCGCTCCATCCCTGCAGTTTTAAGTGATTTCCTTTATAAAATGACACAATTCCTATTTTCCAAGAAAAATGCAAAATAATCACGGACAAAATCTTCGCCAGAGGCGCAAGACACGTGGCGTTCTAAACACTTCAAGAAAAACCGTAAGTGCAAGAAAATGCGCGGCAAAATTTCGCAATTGGCGACCCAGGACCGAGTGCGTGGAAGCGTCCCCGGCCGCCCCGCCCGCGCCACTCCCGGGGACGCCGGGGACGCCCGGCCCGCACCCGCCCTCCCGGGCGCACAGGGCGGCGGGGCGGGGTGCGGGACCCCCGGGCCGGCCCTGGGGCGCCCCGCAGCCCCCTCCAGCGCCCGCCGAACTTGTCCCCGAGCCCGGGCGCCGGCCCGCGCCCCCCAAACCCTCCTACCTGGTCATGGCCCGAAGCGAGGTCCGCGGCGGTGACGCCGGCGAGTCCGACCGCAGAGAGAGTGGGCGCGACACCAGAGTCCCTTCCCCGAACCCGCCGGGTCCCCGACCCAAAGGAAAGCTGGTCCGATCGCCCTCCCCGCGGGGGAGTGACCATCCGCCCGCAAGAGCGGGAAGCCCGGCCGCCGCTCGGTGCTGTCCTGCGCCGGCACCGACTACATGCCCGGAGCGGCGCCCGTCTGCGCCCGCCACGCACGGCAAGGAGCGCACCCAGCAGCGCCCCCGCTCGCGGAGCGCCCCAACCGCTAGGGTCTCTCCCGCTCCACAGCCGAGGGGAACTTGGCGCGTTTTCCTCAGTCTCAGGACCCCTGCGTTTCGGCCTCCGCCCGCGCCAGCGCCGCGATTGAAGGTGGCGTCCTTCGAAAATGCCGGTTCTGTCTCCACGCTGCAGGGAGGCGACAGGCAAGAACCGCCGCGCGACCGCCACTCGTCCCTGGCACGCACGGGCTCTGGAGCCAGCTGGAACGGTAGTTTCCCCAAGATCGTAACGGGTTCCACAGTTTCAAACAGCGCAGGCACCGTCACGGGCAGCTCGCGCGGGTCCTCGCTGAGGGCGCGCGCCGGGGCTGCAGGCCGGGCTGGCGGGCTCGAGCCTCACGCCCTTTTTTAACCATTCGTGCGCGCGAGTTGCGGGGAAAGCGTACGGGTCGGGAGACGGGACAGAGAAGACGGGACGGCCCCGGCTGGGAGCTGTAGCCCAAACCCACCAATCCATGAATAACAATTCCCAAAACCTGGCCCTCCCCCTTCCCGAAGAGCCAATCAGAAGTACCTTAACAAAAGCCAATTAGGAGGGCAGGAGCAGGACGGACAGCCAATACCGAGAGAGAAAGAGGCCGCGCTCCGGCCAATCACTGCTGGACATACGGAGCGTTCCGCAGGCGCCCGTCCCCTCCTTCCGCTCTCATTGGCGCTCGAGTGCGCGCTTTCGCTCGACTGTTAAAACCTTGTTTTGCGTGTGTCAATCCGGGAGGGTGGGGCGCCGCGGAGGGCGCGGTTTCCGGACGGGGCGCTCGCCGCAAACCCCGCCCCCCTTTCTTGCGCGTCCTCTGGCTGGTCGCCCGGGAGATTCGCGTCGGGAGTGGCTTCGCGGCTCGCGTGCGGCTCTGCGCTGCGCGGTCCGCTCGGGGTCCGGCTCTTCCGCCCCGGGCCGGCCAGCGAGACAGGCGCCGCGCGGGAACGGCAGGTTCGCGGCCGAGAGCTGCAGCGCCGGGGCGCTCCCTCGGCCCCGCCGGCCTCACTTTCCGTTTACCCCGCCTCGGCCGCGCTGGGACAAAGCGTCGGGAGGCCCGGCCCGGCCGTGGAGGCCTCTGGTGGGTCCGGCCCGAGCCCGAAGCAGCAGGCAGGGTCTTGGCTGCCTCCTGTGTTCGCGTCCCCACCTCTGCGAGGTGCCCTCCGGCCTAGGTTGAGCAGGATCCGTGCAGCCTGGATCCATCCCGTCGGTGTCTTCTAGGCTCCTGCTGTGCGCCTGGCGCTTTTCAAGGCGCTTAGGATAAGATGTGAATAAAGTACACTCCCTTTTCTAAAGGAGCTTTGCGTTCTAGAGAGGCAGACAAGTTAGACCAACAGGATACGAAATAATGTGAGGGAAAGGAGACAGCGTGCTGTCGTAGACAAGTAATCTGGAAGGGCTTCTGAGCTGGCTCGTGCGCAGAGAGCCGAATGGAAGCGGAGGGATCCGGGGGAGGAACGTCCTGCCGGAGAGAACAGCAAGTTACAGACCTGACGTTTGATGTGCTTGGTGTTTTGAAAAGAAGCAAGGGGGGTACTGAATGCTTAGAAGTGTTGATTAGCTTTTCAGGAATGCGTGAGAAGGTCTTCGCAAAACCAGGCCACCTCTTCTGTGATCAGGAAATGTCTGTGAACCACACTGCTACTGTCGTGCCGAGGAAACCAGTACAAAGCTGCTCATGCTGCCAGTTCTCGTGCCACTGTGAGCTGCACCAGCTGGGCACGTCCAGACCCACAGAACTAGTGGCTGGACACTGATACTTATGCTAATGCTGCTTCAGAAAAAATGAAACACTTATACAACTGTGCTTAGCAATAACAGAAGCCAATGGATGCAAATTAGAGTTGCTGTATATCTGGCAATATAATTAATGCAAATATTTAATGTGCATCTGATCCTTGTGCTTTCAGTCAGTTCTACGCAGGAGAAATTATAGCTACAGTTCTTGCCTAGATACAGTTTTTAAGCCTTATTTCCTGGCTTTCTTGCTCTACCCAGCTACTCCACTCATGATGATAGCTAATTTAGGGGCATCTGAAACAATGGGATTTAATAGATTGATGGCATTCTTATTTTATTTTGTATGTATTTATTTATTTGCCATTTTTGGCTGGGGCAGGGTTTGAACCCACCACCTCTGGTATATGGGGCTGGTGCCCCACTCCTTGAGCCACAGGCACTGCCCTATTTTTTATTATTTTTATTTTTATTTTTTATTTATTTATTTATTTGAGACAGTCTCAAGCTGTCGCCCTGGGCAGAGTGCTATGGCGTTATAGCTCACAGCAACCTCAAACTCCTGGGCTCAAGCAATTCTGCCTCAGCCTCCCAAGCAGCTGGGACCACAGGCACCCGTCACAACACCCTGCTATTTTGTTGTTGTTGCAGTTGTTGTTTTGACCTGTCCTGGGCCAGATTCAAACCCACCAGCCTCCTTGCATCTGGCCAGTGCCCTACCCACTGAGCTAGGGGCCCCGCCCAATTGATGGCATTCTTAATCCCACTTTTGTCAGCCTTATGGCAGGCGTATTTCCTTTCAAAGCTTCA
>NW_003852461.1:9152745-9153430 GCF_000181295.1 Otolemur garnettii | reverse complement strand
AGGCAGTGGTTCTAGGTAAGTTGTCTCTTGATACCCATGGAGATTGGTTGCAGGACCCTCACAGATACCAAAATACATAAAATGGTGTAGTATTTGCATATAGTCTATGCACATCCTCCTGTAAACTTTAAATCCTCTCTAGACGACTTAGAATTCTTAATCCAATGCCTACATATCACTTCATTGACCTGGAATTCAACATAGTACTCAGCATGTGGCAAATTCAAGTCTTTAGAACAGGGGTCCTCAAACTTTTTAAATAGGGGGCCAGTTCACTGTCCCTCAGACGGTTGGATGGCCGGACTGCGGGCCCTGGGATGAGTCGGCTCCTAAGCAGGACAGGCAGCGGTGGCAAAAACACCCAGCGGGCCAGATAAATGTCCTAGGCAGGCTGCATGTGGCCCACGGGCTGTAGTTTGAGGACGCCTGCTTTAGAACTTTGTGTAATTTTTCTCCTGACATTTTTGATCCATTGTTGCCAGAACCCATGGATAGGGAGGGCCAGCTGCACTTCAGTTTGAAGGTATAGAAGAGGTTGCTTTTTTTCAGTAAGGTTCCAAATTATGAGACTTTTAACTTACTTGGTTTATAGACAAAATTTCTCCCTTAGCAAAACTGTTTGCAAATTGGCTAGTTCTGGCTTGAGTTAATTTCTCATAGGATTTGTTAAAGGTATCAGAGGAAA
>NW_003852461.1:9150221-9152524 GCF_000181295.1 Otolemur garnettii | reverse complement strand
ATTTGTCTTCTAAAGCCAACAACAGGTTTACCATGTCTTGCAACTAGACAGCAAGGATCATCAGTTTTCTATCTTGCAATATCTGAGTTTTACCACCCACTGCCCAAATGTTTGTGGTAAACTAATACCACATTTCTTTTAAGATTATAAGTAGCATGAATTTATAGGAACCAAATTGCTCATTAGGTAGGAATAGGTTTTTCTGTGATTCATATAAACCGAGTAAAGAAGTAGGCAATCTGGATTAGTGTGGTGACTCCATGACCATTAGGGACCTAATTTCCATCATTCTGTGTGGCTTCCACCTTACAACTCTGCGTGGCTACTTGAACTCCAACCATTTTGTCTATATTCCAAGAAGCAGGAAAGAAAACAGGATAAATATGATCATGCCTCCCCTCCCTTTAATGATATTTCCTGAAAGTTATACACAACATTCCTATATACAACTCATTAACCGCAATGTAGTCTTATTTGACAACTTTATTCTGGTGGCCATATGCCCAACTAAAAAGGGATCAAAACATTAAGGATTGAATGGATATTAGAGGACAAATAGCATTCTTTGCTGTCCTTCACCTTTCAAAGTTGGGGAGAAAAGACTGAGTGGCACCTATGGCTCAAAGGAGTAGGACACCGGCCCCATATGCTGAAGGTGGTAGGTTCAAACCCAGCCCCGGCTAACAAATAAAAAAAAAAAAAACTGCAGAAAGAAAAAAAAAAGATTTCCCCAGCTGGTCAAGATTCCCACTGAAAGTGAAAAAATGGAGTAAGTACAGTACATCTTTGGTTCCTTGAAAAGAAAATGTACTGGATATTTGCTACTTTGGGTAGATATGGAGATGTGCTACCTAGATCCCCCTTCAAGGAAGGTCTTATTCCCAAGCAGTAGAGTACCTTCTGTCATCACTCCAACTGGGGTCTACTTCAGCTGCAAACAGCGGCCTTACTCTTTCCAGCTAAAATGGCTGTGTAAGCAAGCAGCCATCGTAGCCCATCCTGCACATGTCTGCCGGGCAGTATTCACTCAAGCTCTGGGCCAGGTTGCTGAAGCTCTGCTGGACCCGTACTGGCATTTGACTTCTTCCTCTTACAAGTCCTGCTTCTCTCTCATAGATTGTACCTCACCTCTGTCTCATCATCTGCTTCCCAAGAACCCTACCCACCTGGGATTGATTGAAGAAATCAGGCAGTAAGATGGGATGTGGGCCCTGAATTTATGGACTACTTGGCTGGTGGTAGGCGAAGCATCTGCTCCAGGCACAGGGGACCAAAGACCCATTCTTGGAAAGGTAAAGTACCCCCAGGAAAAAAAGGAAAATTAAAAAGTAGGCTGAGTGAGTTGGAACAAAGAAAAATCAGCTAGTTTACATTTAAGCAATCCATTGCCAGAAAGCTTCCTGCCTTTTCTGAAATTTTAGCCTGTTGGGGATACAACTTATAAACACCCCTGCTGGGTCTGTGAGCACAATGAGGAAAAATGGTCATAGGCGAGACCATGGCAAAGACCTAGAAAGATACATTAACTTGGTCATTTCCTGCCTAGTAAACCAGCAAAAAAGATACCCACTATGGAGATTTGCATTTGCCTGGGGCAGAGGTCAAGGGAGTAGCTCAAGCCCTGAGATATGGGCAGAAGAGCTTGTATTCCTTATCGCAGAGGAAGATCCTCTGTGGTGGTGATGGGAGGAAAATTCCTCCCTGCCACCAATTCCTCAAAGGAGATTAATGCCAGTGGCATTTTACTCCACAGGGAACTAGTGGAGTTCAACGCCTCCCTAGAAATCTGTGTGTGATCTCAAGCCAGAGGCTCTCCCAATACAAGACTCAGATTTCAGATTTCTCAAGGTTAGTCAAACCCTTTAGTAATAACAATAGGAGCCGATGTGCTGACTCAGAAACTGCTGGCATCTTTGTTTACTCCCTCATCTTACTCCTTAGGCAAATAGGCTTCAATGAAAACAGAGTGTCGCAAACACTCTGGGCCATTGCTGGAATCCCACAAACTGGGCAATGGATCCCCGAGTTCCCACCTTTAGTTCTATTATGTGTCTCATGTCTCTTTGCAGTTATTTCTAACTCTATATTTCTTCAGTTGGTTACTGCCAGTTCCACAGGTCTTAGGGACCCTGCCCCCACGCACCCCCACCCCCTGGGCAGGACCCCAACAGGAGGGAAATATTAGCAGGTGTGATGTATCAGGCAATAGAGACATGGAATGGAGGTAGCAACAGAATTGGGTGGCTGTTGCTAAACTGTTGGTTACAGAAAGATGATGAACAGCTGAGGGTGAGTAATAAGCA